>NC_053131.1:17893252-18023252 GCF_010015445.1 Perca fluviatilis | reverse complement strand
GGCGACAAACAACCACAGAGGAAAGTCACATAAAATAACACTTACTCTCTCCCTTAGTTTCCTCTCTTTCCTCTCCTGTACGGTGGAGAGGTAGTTGACTGCTGCGTACTCTATCACCGAGAGGAAGACAAAGACAAAACTGACCCAGAGGTAAATGTCCACTGCCTTGATGTAGGAGACCCGCGGCATGGAGGCGTTGACCCCGGTGATGATGGTGGACATGGTCAGCACTGTAGTGATGCCTGGAGTAAAACACGCAAACAGTTGAGTCACATCAGAGCGCATGTGTATCACAGGGCTGGGAAGGTAAAACTGTTAAATACTAAATATCATAGAAAGGGCTGTACATGAGACATTTTTCATTTTGTGTTGCCATAATATATATTTCTATTTGTGTACTGTATTTGTTTTTAATGTAATGTTTGTTTTTTAACAGTATTTTGTTAATCACTGTAGGAACATTCTGTAATTGCTCTCCCACCGCCACAGGAGGGTCAGAGGTCAGTCTCAGCTGCAGAACAAAAAAACAGATATGACTGATATATATTAAATGATTTCCTCTATACACTTCAGCAGGGTTTCCTTATATGAGAACCATAATCCAGAACTTAAGTTGTAAGAGCAAACTCCCTACTCACTATTTCTGCCACCTGTTCCCAACCTGCTGGTCGGGACCCCTGAAAGGGTCACAGGAAAAATATAAGAGGTCACAAGATGTTTAAAAGATAGCAAAGGGGGGAAAAACAGACCATATTTCTGCTATGAATTTTCTTCCTGTGATTTATCACGGAAAGGTTTTCCTCTTCACTCCTATAAGATATGTTCAAAAGATACAACCAGGGATGGGAAATCACTCATTTAACATCTCATAGACAACCTGTGGCAAGGTGCTGCAAGTTGAATGAAACGTCGTGGATATAGACTACCTTTGGACAGACCCAGAGTAGTTGTTTCCTCATGTTCCTCTTTATGGAAAGCTGACTGCCTTCTGGCCAGCTACTGTACATATTTATGGTACAGACAGTGTAGTATCAATCTTCTTATCTAACTCTTGGCAAGAAAACAAATATATTTCCCAAAATTGTTGGTCACAAAAAGGGGTCACTGCACTATGTTACTCTGCTTACTACTCCTTCATTTCTCAAACTAAATCTTTTTGTAGAGCTAGGTTTCTTTGCTAAGGCCATGCCCTGTAAAGGAAACTCTATCTACCTAGTGGCACCCTGGCGGGGACGGCCCTGCGGTCAATCCAGAAGGACACCCAGGACAGCATGACCATCAGAGTAGCAGGGAAGTAGGTCTGCAGCAAGAAGAAGAAGATGTGGCGCCGCAGGGTGAAGTGGATGTACAAACGATTGTACCAGCCTGGGGAGAAGAAATACCATCATTTAAATTGTCATGCGTTAGCGGCTGATACACCGCACAAACACTCAAAGCAGAGGTTCCCAGCTATTGTGGCAGGGAGAGATAGGATGCAAAACCCTTTTTAGTGCTTCAGGTTGCTCTTGAGAGCTAGAAAGTGGAATGTGGTTATAAGACGGCTGCAGGGCTGTCACGTTAGCTTTCCAGCAGCCCGAGAGTGGTTGGCAGTAATTTGATTAATTTTGTTACACTGTAAGGATTACATATTTGTTCGTTCTTCTTGGTGTAACATAAAGGACATGTAAGGAAGACTCAATCCTTTAGTCGGAAAAGGCTTATAAAGTAAAATAAGATTCATTGAAGTTGCACGATGCACACACTTTTACCATTTGCATAATCAGTTCAGTTTACTGTATGTATTAGACGTGCTTGTGTTGTGGATTACAGTACCTGTGCTGCTGTAGAAAGCCAGCTTGGTGGTGGTGTGAAATTTCTGGATGAGGAACTGGGACAGAGATATTCTCTCGTCTGTGTTCAGGGATTCGTTGCCTTTCTTCCAGTACAACATCAGGTCGTCATCTGTGTACGCATCTGGAGGGGGAAGAAGTAAAAGTGAGCACATCTGTGATGAACCAAATCAGGACAGATTTACTATAAACAATGGTGGATGTTGGTCTGAACAAAATGTGTGCAGATTTAACAAGACAAGACTGCAATTCTAAAGCACCACCAGCCGCCCCTAGAGACTGCAATGTTCATTACACCGTCTGATTTAGAGTCTTAGAGCTTCACTAGCAGAGGAGCTAAGGGGATACTAGAGGAGAGGCATGGCATGATGTATCTGAGATATCTGGTGAGCAAACTTGACATTTGGGCCTGAGGAGAGCGTAAATGTAGTGTCAAAAATGGAAATGAGAGAGTGTGAATGTGTTTAGTAAATGTTGATAATTCTTGTATATAGTGAAACGTTTGGCACGTTGATGGCGCTAGAAGAAAGGTCAGAGAGGTTGGACTGGGAAACATGATTATGTAAGCCGATTTCACAGAAATCCAGACTTGAGTTTTTTCAGATACTAGACCATGGGTCAAAAGGAAACTGACCTGATGGTGGTGCTTATTAGATGAATCATCATGTTAGCAGTGAAAAAAAAGTTATTGTTTTGCTGAAATATTTGTTAATATTTTTTGATAAATCCACTCACAGCTTTCGATCTCCAGCGAGCAAGTTTGGGTGTCCAGAGGGAAGCGGCTGAGGTCCATGTTGCACATGGCAGTGACCGTGACTCTGCAGAGAAAAAGAGCAGAAGCTTTTTATTTTTTTATTTTTTAGTATTATAAAAAAGAAGCCACTCGATCTCGTGAGTTTTTGGCTTAAGTTAAGGCTCCTGTCTATGTGTTTACCTGAGACTGTAGAGGACGTTGCCGTCAGGGTAAACCCTCAGCATGACGTTATCGGTTGTGGTGTCGTGGATAAAAGAGCGCTTGGAGTGGACAAAGAACATGTCAGGAACCCAAATCTTTTTCACCAGGCGACTGTCAAAGGTCATGCTCTGGTTGTTGGTGCTCGGGAACGACAGCCGCTCGTCCTTCCAGTAGTGACGCAGGTACAGTGTCATGGTAAAGTCCTACAGGAAGAAAAGAACCTTGTACTTAGATGCTTTACATTTGTAAAAGTACCAATACAACAATGTAAAAAATACTTTGAAGTAAAAGTCCTGCATCCAAAATGTTACTTAAATAAGTGTTATCAGCTTCATGTACTGAAAGAATCAAAGTAAAAGTGGTGGTTGTGCTATTTATCTACTTTGTATACAGTTAGGTTGTTTAGGTTCCCAACCTACGGGGTCGGGACCCTCCAAAGGGCATCAAGATGAATCTGAAGGGTTGTGAGATGATTAATGAGAGAGGAAAGTAGAAAACAAATACAGTTCTGATACACAAATATGTTACTTTTCTGAGATCTTTCTCTAATCTCTTTCTGTTTCTGTGAAATATTAGATCACTTGAAACCATCTAAGACATTTGGTGAACTATCTTATAGACATCTAAGTAGCTAAGTAAGTAAAAGTGGTTTAATCTTTAGCAATACATTGTGTTTTTGAAATCTTGTTTTTAATGTAAAATCTTAACTAACTCTAGCTATCAGTTTACGTGAAGTAAAAAGTATATTTCCCTATGATATATAGTGGAGTAGTAGAAGTTGAATACTTTCTTACTTACCATATCCACCTCGGAGATGGTGTCCAGACTTTCAACCTGAACATCCACTCCAACAGGAATTGGAGGACCTGAAAAAAACTCATGTTAGAATAAATGCATAACACATGCAGAGTTGTTATTTTCCTGCATAGAAGCTTGTTGAGCTCCTCCTGATTTTGGATGTGACCGTGGGGTAAAACAGTCAAGGTGACCATAACAGAGACTGATTGAACCTTTAGTTTTGAAAAAGAAATTTTGTTTCCAAAAAAAGAACAATAAATCCCACAATTATAGAGCAACTGCTGGAGCCACGACTGTGTCAGTCTGGCTGGGATTCTACTTTTGACCTATTTTAGTCTTTCTACTCTGCATCATCCTCAAATAGTACACAAATACAATTAGGTCACAAAACTGGAATCAAAGTTAATGCAGCAGTGGATGAAATCCAGCTCTCTCTTCCTATTCCAGCTGAGACGCACTTAATGTTTGAAATTAAACGCAGCAAAAGGTTTCTGCGAGGCACACGTGTGTTTTCAACAGCAGATTGCCGTGTGATTAAAAGTAGTCATGGTCTGACATAAAAAAAAGAAAAAGACCTTCAAAGCTGAATCTTCGTAGTTAAATACAGCTCTTGTGTTTGTGGTAATTTGCCTTAAATGACAAATAAAAAGATAAAGACAGCTAAAAGGATTATAAATATATATTTCATTACTGTCATTTAGTAAAACAAAAGCCTGTGTGCCTTTCTGACATGAAATGTAATATACAGTAATGATGCAAAAGACGTGTATTAACACTCGTGATGCACAGAAGTGAGCTGCAACTGGAAACTCCGACACAGCTTGCATGGATGGTATTATCTCCAAGAGCTTAATGCTTATAGTACAGTTTGACCCAAACCAATGACCACTGCACACATCTTATCCAGCTGAGTGTGCCGCCTCTCCAGCATGCACCCAGCATGTCTGAGCTATACAAATGAAACCTGTTTATTTAAAAGCGCTTAAATCTGAAGTAACATTAATTTTCTGACCTCCAAATGCTGGCCTCATGGTGAAATCATGGTCATCTATTCTCAGGAGTTGCTCAGATTTTGTCATCAAAGATTTTGTCATGTCTGGACTTCGTTTGTAAATTGGGCTGTAAAAAAGAAAAGAAAAAGAAATGTTCTGTTGTTTTAATGTCCAAATTAATTAGCCAAAGAATCAATATTACTTTGAAAATGTAATGTAATGTAAGATTTTGAAAACTCACCTTCCGGATTTTTGACCTCCACCCCCATCCATTCTGGTCTCTCTTCGCGACCTGATTGGTTGAAAAGAGTAACGGATACATAAATAAAGATGTCCCATGTAGCAGCAGCACATATTGTCATTTCTAAGCACTTACACACAGAAACATGTTGTCCTCTGCATTTAGCCATGCTATACACAGGAGCAGCACCTTGATCTCTTTGAAACTAAATTAGTAACTCTTCACTATTTTCTAATGAAGTTTAACAGTCTAAAAGATTAATTATTATTTAATTAATCAATGATTAAAGTAATCATTGGCTGGAGAGAAATTATTATGTCTAAAGCCTAAATCTACATGTTGTAAGAGTAGGGGCAATAATTACAACTTTTTTGTTTTGTTTTAATGCTTCTCACTTCCTAAGAATATGTAGTACATTTGGTTACATAACAAATTTTATCCACATATCGCACAAAGGACAAAAGAGCATTTCGTCGTCAGGAAGCTCTTCTCTGGTGTCACTTTTCAAGTGGGCTGCCTCTGAATTCTTCTATTTTTTCTCCAAAAACCCTAAAATGGATTATTAGAGTAGAGCATGCTGTGACAGACAGGGACAAATCCCTGTGACAACCACAGACATGCATCAAGGAAATAAAGAGGAAGAGAGAGAGAGAGCGGGGGAGGGATAAAGGGACTGCAAGTAAACAGAAATAAATGCAATGTGAAACGGTGAGAAGAGGGTTTTACTGGCGAGCTGCAGAGCTCTGATGGGCAATGGGTGCTACTCGTCTGTGTCCATCCAGCTGGTTCCTAATCCTCTTGGCAGAAATATCTCTCCTCTCTCTGCACACTGTTTCTGCTCTGTCGCCATGGACCTGCATGCATGCATCGCTGCAGGGGTTGCATCAGGGTTAATGGGCCAGATTCCTGCACAGGTCATTCTGGACACATTCATGTACAGTATGCAATTTTAGACTTATTTTAAACATAAATCAGTGGCATATAGATGGTGGGATGTAACTACAGTAGGTGTATTTACAACTACAAGTACTACTCTTAAGTACAATTTTGTACTTGTAGTTAAGTTACTTGAGTATTTCCATTTTATGCTACTTTATACTTTTTACTCCACTACATTTATTTGACAAGTACTAGTTACTTTTCAGATTAAGATTATTAATACAAAACATAAATTGTTTAATAAATTGTGATGTATTATTATTAATTAAGATACCTGGCAGTTTATAAAAATATCAATATTATCCCCACATTTCATTATAAAATCATTTAATTTCTACGGTATTAAAAATATGTATGGCAAAATAAATAAATCAGATTCTGGTGTTAACTACTTTTTGACTAAATATGTAGCTAGCTAGGTACAGCAGTATGCGCCTGTGTTACTGTGGGGTGCTTTGAATTTAGATGAGTTACTTTTACAGTTTGTATGCTTTAGTTTGCTTTTATCAAATGTGCTGAAAGTGGCCTGTGGGCCAATGACGGCCCTCAGAAACATGTCCAAATCCCTAACGTGACATGAAATGCATGCATTATATTTCAATCATCTGTGTTTCATTTTAATAGTTTCACTTTTAACCCTTGTGTTGTCTTCCCGTCGACATGAACTTGTTGGCCATTTCGGGTCAAAATTGAAAATGAACTTTTTTTGTCAATTAAACTAATTTATATGAAATTATACCTCATTTCTTTCTTTAAAAAGGCATACATTATGAATTATTATGACTAATAGTTAAGATCAGAGAATGTTATATGTCAAAGTTTAGTCTGGATACTGTTTTGAAGCCATTTAAACATTTTAAACACCCAAAACTCAATGGAAGTAATCATTAACTTTACCTGCGAAGAATGTTGTATGGGTTCCATACCATACAACATGCATCCATGTTATTTTTGGGCCATTTGGTTGAAAGAAACCCATATTTCACATCAAATTTGACCCAAGTACAACACAAGGGTTAATAGCCTGTATTTAATACACTACTTGGCTACTGCGTCAAACTTCACCCCTCTAACAAGCGTTTGCATGGAGACCAGTGGCACCTGTTGCAGGAATTACATCCTATCATCAATGCTAGTGTTGTTTAGCTAAAGTTAGCAATTCTGGTGGACAATTCTACAGTTTAATGTGGAAGTGAGATGGAAAAGCCAACACGGAAAAAATGCTGTATGGCCGAGGAGAAAAGAAAAGTTTCAGGAAAAATGCAACAACTCGTTTAACGCTACTTCGTCTAACGCTAATGCATCTCCTGGGACAGATAACGTGATCTACCTTCTGCAGACAGCTCAAGGAATTTATTGTTAAACATCATTATGAGATTACGTTCATAGCTGAAGAGCACAACTTGTAAGGATGAACAGTTTCAACAAAGCGTATCTGTCTACCAGTCAGTCATTACAAATCTCGTGAAAAGTAGTGAAACTGTAACACAGGCAATTGGTAGCATCTCACAAAATTGCTACAAGTAGTAAGCCATCCAGTGATGGAGATATTCCTTATGTTCTGAACCCGTGAGGCCCTCAATCATATGCTGGCTCCCTAAATTAGCAGTAAGCCATTAAAACTTAGAGAACCCCTGCTGTAGATGTTTATGTGGTGTGAAAAAAGCAAAAGAGGGAAATCAAAAAGAAAGAAGCAGAATGATTTTTTTTTTTATTATCAAAATGTGTTTTTCTGTCCCAATAATCATTCAGCTCATACTCAAAATTATCCTTTAAACCTCATGAGGGTTTTCCCCTCAGATGATTTCTTATCCCCCTCTGTGCTTGCTTCCTCAAGGCAGCGAGTGAAAAGAAAATGTAAGTAATATAGTGAAAACTCCCACAACACACGCCAGCAGCATCCAGCCGCTTCTGCAATTTCACACTCAAAGAGAGGAGGAGTGGAGTGATGAGAAACAGGGAGAAGAAAGGTTTGACTTCGGCATAAGTATATGAGATTGTACCCTCGCTTCTGGAAGAGCAACGAGAGATTGAAATTTGATCGGTATTCTCAGACTGTGTGGTAGCAGAGAGAAGACATGACATGAGTGGACTTTTAACTAGGTGGTGAAAAAAACACTGGTGTTTAGAGATTACAGTGCAGCTTTTCTGGCACTTGTGCTTTCTTGCCTTTTGAAGATTTTCCACACATGATAACGACTTATGCTTAATGATCATCTTAATCACCTCAGGGCTGAGATGATCAATTTAAATGACTGTAATTTCACGGAGGATTGTTCAGCTTTAAAAAAGACAGCTTGAACTGTTTAACACATTCAATAAAATCAGATTTGCCCTGTCATTCGCTCTGACAGTTTGTCATAATGTACATAAGAACCAGCAGGTATGTAATATCAAACACATTTATGTCACTCAAATGGAGGAGAATCTTAAAAGCAACGTCTCCTCTGATCTATAAATAACAGTTACACCATGAAAAGTGATACTGTATCTAAAGGCGGAGGGATTATATAATTTGACAGGGTTTGTTGAATATATTAATGCAAATCATTCAACGCTGATAGAATTATGAAGCGGCCACGCTGTACTTTGCCTGCTTGGGATAAATGTATCATCTTCCCTAGAGATGAATGCAAAGACAGTTTCTTACTTGAGGACCTCAGGATATAGTTAAGCTCTTAGCTGATTTTTTTGGACAGAACATTTGCATTTTTCTCCTTATTTACTGTATATCAGTTAAAGGCAAATATTCCCATGCTGCTCTCAGCACGTGTTCAGAGCCATCTAGAGGTGTTGACTTAGCTGACCATTTGCTGGTTCCGTCTTCTCAAATGTCAAGATTTGCTGCTTTTTGTTACCTTTTCTTGGGTTTTGGACTGTTGGTTGTATAAAGCAAGATATTTGAAGAAAATGTGATGGACATTTTCCACAATTTTCTTACATTTTAAAATCAATAGATTCATAGATAATGAATATAATGATTAGTTGCCGTCCCAGTGAGTTATTTCTCTGTACACAGCACTTGAGAGCTGTTCAAAGCCATCTGAGGGTGTTATTTAAATTCATTCTAACAATTTTACTGTGCATATAAACATTCATCTTTTTAAATACCTTACAGCTGTTGCTTTAAAATGTATATAAATAATGATCAAATTTGCATTTCTAATGTGCGTCAAAGACTAAGGTGCTTTTAGCCTGTTTTGTTGTGTAAAAGCAAAAACAATTCCACTGCAGGTATGCAGGCTGCACCTCCACGTACTGTCCCCTGCACTAAACAGAAATGATCAGACATCTGATATTCTTATTAGAGCTGAACAGATTAGTCAATTGACAGAAAAATGTATCTGTAATTATTTTGATAATCATATTTTTTAAAGCAAAAATGGCAAATCTTTACAAGTCCTGCTTCTTAAATGTGAATATATGCTGCTTTTCTTTGTCTTATATGACAGTAAACTGAATATATTTGGGTTATTTTGCTGAGAATTTAAAAAAGAAACTTGAAACGAATGCAACATTATTCTTAATATGTCACATACACAGTACAGTGTAGTGAAATGTAATTACTGAATTTAACCCATCCTAAGTATTGTCTACAGCATCCGGGGAGCAACTTGGGGTTCAGTGTTTTGCTCAGGGACACTTTGACATGTGGCCAGAAAAGCCTGGGAATCGGACCGCCAATCGTGTGGTTGAGGGGCGACCACTCTACCGCCCAGTCACAAGCCATAAGCATTGAGCTTTCTAAATACCAATTTCTTCACAGAAGATCAATCTCATAAAGTGTTTTCATGCCACATTATGTGCCCCCAATTTAACTGAATCATTACAATAATGATTATCAGCATCAAGTTCATCAGCATTTCTAATGCGAGTCAAAAAAGACGAAGATGCTAATAGATGGTTATGTAGTGTAAAAGTTACATTCCTTCCACCACGGGTATGTCATACTGCCCCTCCACATAGTGCTTAACAGTACAGATAAAACTAATAAACAAACAAACACAAACCTTTCTATTCAAATCCCTTCCTATGTCAAAGCCAATTCAATCAATAATATGTATTGAAGGAACGATTCCCAGATCTAGTTCAGTCCCCGACTAAAATATCTAATCCATTGAACGCATTAACAAGGCAGCAATTAGCCTAAATAATCACCTGGAAATGACATTGGCTACAACTGCTGCCAGTGGGGAAAACAGTCATTACCCGGCCTGCAGCAGTTGTGGGGCAAGAGAACACAGCATCCCCTAGTAGTGCATAAATAGATGTGGGGATTTAGGTCTTCCTCTCTCTCTCTCTCGCCGCTCTCCAATCTGCTGTCTGAATAAGTCTGTTTTCAGAGGGGGAGGGAGCAGCACAGGTGACCCAGGAAACACTGGACAACATTGTGTAAACCTCAAAAAACATCGATAAGAACATCATGAAGCCGATAAAAACATGCCATTTAGTCTTTGACAACTCTGTGACTCCTTTGACATTACCTGCTCTGTTTGTAGGTCTCCAGCTTGTGACCCCTCGACTGGGCCAACCTCCCAGCTGCTCCTGCGAGCCAAACACAGAAGAGCACAAGAACAGCATCCACCTGCATGGTTCACATTCCCCAGAGGACGGACCTCTCCTGTCAGTCAGAATCTACTCCCCTCAAGGATTTGGAGCACTCTGCCTTGCTGAGACATTCCCTTCTCCAGCACCGGAGCCGACAAGAGGGAGGAAAAACAGCAAGAGCAGCATCAGCTACACTGAGCTAGTCTACGGCCTGAGTGGAAAACATCCTACGGTGCTTAATCTCCACAGTGGGAAAAGCAATTTTGACTAAACCCATAAATCCTTGAGCGTCAGATGGTACAGATTTGATCCCTGCAGCGGCGGATGTCCCTGCCTCTCTGTGCTCTGCTGTGCTCAGATATCCTGCACCCTGATGTGCTCTACTCCACTTTGCACCGCCCAGAAACCCCAATTCTCACAATGATGCGGTGCGCTCATCTGTAAGGTCAACGGTTTAGAGATGCAGACTCACAGAGGCTGAGAGGAAGCTTTGTGCCTGATGTGAAAGGCTTCTCAGCTCCTTCTGTTGTGGGAGTCTCGTGTCTGGCATGTCAAAATTCTCTACCAAAAGAAGAAAAAAAAATATCTGCATTTCTGCTCGTTGGTGTTTGCAGAATTTTGTTTTATGTAAACCTGGACAGTGAATGTAGGGTTTTATGATTGCAGAGTTGTTTTCTTGCTGTCCGCTGTGTCTACTGTTTTTTTCTCAGGGAACTCAGATTTGGGAATATTTTTGGATGCTCCAAAAAATTATTATACAGGTTACTGTGTTGGCAAATCCATCAGAAATAAGGCCAACAGAGTTTTTTTAAACAAGAGACCTAATTAAGCAACTGACTTTGTAATATTCACAGTATTTTTCAACGATTATTTGGTCCTCTGTTTAAAAAATACAGGACTACATACTTTTTTTTCATAATTTAGTTTTATCATCCCCCATTTATCAATCTGCTTCAAACAATATATAAATAAAATATATATCAGAGGATAAGTAATAGGTGCTTTTGTTTGTTTAGCGATGCATTAGAGGCTGCACCACTATTTGTCTGTCAAGACGTGTCCGTCTGAATAAGCCAATCAAAAAACGTCTCAGCACTGACGTCACCGGCCATGTGTCCCTTTTTTTTTTTTTTTTTAGCAGACCAAACAGTTGGATTATAAGATCATGAATTTGGGTTAGCTCCATGGACGTCAATCTGAAAATTGGTGTAAGTATGTTAAGCATTTTTTATTTTTTTTGTGTGTGGATCCTTCTTTACAGTTGTCCTGCTGACTGAGCGAAAGTAATAAATGCACAACAAACAATGTCCTCTTTCTTATTATAACATTTATGATTTAAACACTCATCTTTTAGTTATTGTACTGAATCACAGTGAGCCTAGTAGTGGTGTCCAAATATAATTTGAGATTTACATAGAGGGTGAATTTGAAATTGAATGAGGAATGAAAATAAAACCTCTCCCGAGCATGACATACAACAGAATTCAACTCACTTAAAATCACTTACATGTTATTAACTACACTGCACGAACATGTGTTTAATTTACTAAGTCAGCAAGTGTAGTCTTTTGTACTTGTGACCACAATCAGCTTTGATGTAGCGTCACAGCTTTACAGGGTGAGTGGAAAAGCATGTTGTCACCACTAGTTGGCAGCGGAAACCCAGATTATTAGACTAGAGCAGTTACTTGTTGCACGATATCAATCGGACGATATTTATTTTTCAACATAAATATGCCACAAACAGAAAAGTCTGCACACAATGACTTCTGCAGAAAATATTATTTAATGCTAAATAATATTTACTTATTATTAGCATTTACATTATTTAATGGTAAGTAACATTTTCTGCAGAAGACAGTTTCAGTTTGTGTTAATTTGTCTTCATTTCATAGAAGAAGAAGTGGAGCGCGTATCTTTACATTCATTAACATAAACAAACATTTTTGATAGGGATCCCTTAAATCTTGGTTATTTAGCAATTGTGACTAAGATACAGTGAGAGGCACATCTAAAAAAATAAACTTGCCAGCGCTCCCTGGAGGCTGTTTCTGCTTGGAACATATCTTCTGTACTACATTTAAGCCCACATATAAACCAATTCCAATAGATCTGGGATAAGCTCAAATAAGCCAACTAACATATATTGATTGATTTCTAATAATTATGAGATATTTCATTATCTGACTTCCTATTCTGTCATTATTATGAGGTAGGCTATTGTAATATTTTTTTTCCATTTCAAATTCTTTTAGATTTTTTTTCCCCCTGGCAGGAATGGGCTCCTAACCTATTACCTTTAAATTTCTTTATAACAAAACAAAAATCATTATCTCCCTTGCTACAGCAACAGTTCAGTTCTCCTCAATACTTAATCAACGTGCCAATGTGACATAGGGTTTAGATCTGAACATTTCCACCAAAAGTAGATCAGCACCTAAGGACTCTTACCTCATCTATCTTTTTGACCTGATTGACTTGAGTTGGCCCACATACAGTAGAGTCAGACCAGTAGCTACTCATCAACATGAGCTCTTGTGCTGTTTGTTACTTCTGTATCCTTACTTTGATAAACTTCTATGTACTATAGCTTTGAGTGTGGTATTTGAATCATTTGAGTGCATATACTACAACTAGTTTTAACAAAAAGGTATGAGTTTCACCTGAGCTAACCCTTCACTAACGTTTCTATGTAGAACTACGTCACGCTGTGGCGTTACCCGGTAACGGTAGACATTTTAAAAGTTAATCTGTTGCCCTGAGTTTAGTCTGTCAGAAAGATAGGTGCAGTCTGTTCTCATGCTATACATTGTCCACAAAAACGCCAACAAATCACATACGTTATGCTTAAGTGCTAAATTCTAGCCATGGTCATGGTTGAACACATGACCTTTTAATCAGCTTTTAATCCCAGTGAGCGAGGCGGGGTTTGCGCCTGACAGGCTAACGTCAGGGTAAAATACGCTTCATTACTGATGCACTGAAGTCATTGGCTCGCGCAGTACTGGCGGGGCAATGTAAAGTTTACTGATAGCTAGCTAAAGCAAAGAGATGTTTACTGAAATCATGACTGTGTAGCGCTATTTGATGAGACATTGAACACGATCGGTTACGTAAATGACAGCGAGGACATCAATGGATCAGAAAAGACTATCAGTGAAAATGACTGATTTGTTCATTTATGATTTGGCAATTACCGCTAAGCTAAAGTGAAGCGCGCTGCGTTGTTATTTACTCCCAGCTGTATGTTAGCTAACATAGCTGTTGCCCATCAGTGCTAAATCAAGATGAGTTCCTCCCGGGAGATTAAACGTGAGTTTCACGTTCACTTGCTTTATGATTTGTTTTAATTGTTTAAGCTGGTAGAGGATGATGTGTAAAAAATGTTTGATTACTCTGCAGAGCTGCAGAAAGCTAAGAGCAAAGCGCAGAACAGCAACAACTTAAGAGAGGAAGCAAACATCTGCAATCAGCTAGGAGAGCTGCTGTCCAGAAATGGTAAGTGGTTCATATGGCGACCATCGGGGTTGAAAGCATTAACGTGGTCTAACTGCACTAATTTACATCTTGTAGCTGGTCACACTATTGAAACTACTGTCGAATATGTAATTAATAGGAATCTGTGCAGAAGCATTTGTCTTATACAAGATAGGGATAAGGACGTGGCATATACAGACGTACATAAGGACACAGATTAGAAGTTTTTAAACAATAGATAGTAGTGATCATCTAGATTATACAGAGTAACTCATCATTTTGTGAAATATAAAGATGTGATTTCAATAAACGTGACTTGCAAACTCAGCCTGTGTGCATTTACAAGCTATACATTAATTTATTCACAATGACTTCACATAATAAGGACCATGCTGGTGAGTTTTAAGTAGTTTTCAATCAGCAACTTTGAGCTTCTGCATACATCTGAAGGTTCACAGTCCTACAAACAGCTGTCTCCTTGTTCTGCTGCTGCCTCCTTATTGATTCAACCCTCAGTTTGGAGTTACTAGTTGTTCGGTCTCTGCACTTATCACAAAAACCCATCTAATTGTTTCCAGTAATGTAAAGTGTGGTTTCTGGATTACTGAATATTCTAAATCTACTCATCCATCCTCCTTCCTATTTTTGTGTGTATCTCAGGTGATTATGAGGCTGCCATTACAGAACACCAGCAGGAGTTGTCTCTCTCTGAGGTTCTAAACGATGTGATTGGACGAGCTGTGGCCCATCGTAAGATAGGGGAGTGCTACGCAGAGATGGGAAACATTGAGGCTGCGTTGAAAGTAAGTAAATTGGTCTGCATTATTAGAAATGGCTGCATTGCAAGCTTTTGTGGCCATTAAACCAATTCTTTAAAATCTTTACATCAGTGAAAAATGTAAGGGTTTTTATGTATTTTTTTCTTCTTTAGCACCAGCGATGTCACTTGGACCTGGCTCGCTCTGTCAGAGATCATGCTGAGGAGCAAAGGGCACTGGCCACTATTGGTCGTACCTACCTCTTCCGTTATGAATCAGACCAATCGAGGAACAGTTTGGAGCAAGCAGATGACGCCTTCAGGAAGAGCCTGGCCATTGTGGATGACCGTCTAGAAGGTCTGCTATGTGCTTTTTTACATCCTCAAGAATTTTATGGAGCATATTTAATTATCTCGTGCCTGTGCTTTTTGTATTATTTGTTTGTTCTTACATTTTACTTTGTTCTTACCTCCAGGGACTGTGCCAGGGCGAGAGATTAGTGAGATGAAGGCACGTCTCTTCCTCAATCTTGGTCTGGTCTGTGATCACCTGGGGGAGCCCAAACGTTGCAGCGAGTTCATCCGACGAAGTGTCTTTATTGCAGAGTGAGAGCATCCTAAATTATACTTTATTATAATGTAAAAACTCAGTTAGGAAGATGGGAATTTTTCAGGAATCTTTTCTACAGTCTTACTGTTCACTGGCCGAGTAACAATAGGGACTTACAGTATGTGTCTATAAAAAGATTATCATAAAGTATTGTTAATTGTGCTTTCTCCATTCTTATCCTGTAAAGGAAGAGTCAGCTGCTGGAGGATCTCTACCGTGCAAACTTTAACCTGGGCAACATCTACTTCCGTCATGGTCAACTGTCTAATGCCGTGCGCTGCCTTGAACAGGCCAAAGAGTGTGCGAGGAAGATCAAAGACAAGTTCAGTGAGAGCGAGTGCTTTCACTGCATTGGCAAGGTAGGAACTCATTCTAGAGAAAGCCATAGCAAAAAAAAAAGAATTGCATTCAACCAACTGACCCCTTTTTGGTTATTGTGGCTGTACGTTTTGTAATTTGTGCGTCTCGATGACATTTCTCTACAGGTGCAGCTGTCTCTGGGTGATTTCGTAGCAGCTAGACGATCTCTGAAGAAAGCCGTTTTACTGGGTTCCCAGCAGCCACTGGACAGGCAGGCAGTGAAGAAAGTTTTCAAATATGGTGAAAGAGCAAGTTTGTTTTATCCACTCAGTCTTGTTGCTTATTTGTATTTAGTTAAAATAATTGTTTTCACCGAGATAGCTTAGCTGTTGGTGTGATTTGTTTAAATTGTATAGCGGACCAGGGCTGTAAATTGGAGGAAGAGTTGGGGGAGGATCAGGGCAAAAGACTCAGCTCCCATCAGGCCGTGGGGCTGGCAGAGCAGCTGGGGGACCTTTACTGTAAGGTTGGCTGCTACAGCAAAGCTCTGGATGCATATCTAGCTCAGGTAAAGATTGTTTTTTTTATGTTTACTGTAGCACCCAATATTCACTGCCTTTTATGCTCCTCTCCAATCTGAGTGTATCACATAAAAGAATGAATTGTTTTAAGCTCTGTTGTCTATGTGGTGCAGCTAAAGGGCGCTGAGGCGTTGGGAAAGCCTGCCAGGGAGCTGGCTGTCATCCACGTGTCCCTGGCTGCGACCTACACAGACCTGAGACAGCACAGCAAGGCAGTGGAGCACTATAGACAGGAGCTGGCTTTACGACAGGGCAGCTCAACTGAGGTATACATGCACTACATGGATCTTCACCCAGCATTATCTTTCTATGTTTTGTTTTTTTCTTCTTTTTTAGAGATGATTATAGTGATATTATTTGGGTTTTATTATAGGTAAATCATGTATATAATATACATTATAATGGTTTAAGTATATACAAAATCACCAGCTGATCACCTGTAAGATTTTGGAAGATGAGCTGCCTACTAGTATTTGATTGCTGGTCTTAGTTTGGATTATCAAACTGTCCAACATAATTTACAATATTATAACTATAAATCTTGCATGTAATTGAATCACTTGTATGTGTCTCTGTCAGGAGTGTAGCACTTGGCTGAACATCGCAACAGCTCAGGAGGAGAGCGGCTGTGCCTTCGAGGATATAGACAGCAGTTACAGTACAGCCTCACACTGCGCCAACAAGTCTGGGCAGAACAGACTACAGGTGAGCTGCAATGAGCAGCTAAAAGTTGGGAAAATTAATCTGATAAGAAGAAGTTGGACTTTAACTGATTTTAAAAAGGATGATCCTTTTCATGCATATTAGCCTTTTTATAGAGCTGCAAATCCATATACTATGTTGAAGAACAATACAATACTTTGGGAAGGGTCTAAAACAGATGCAGTGTATGAATGCTCACTTTCTCTCTTAACAGAAGCGCGTGTTAAGGCTTTGGCTGGCATCCCAGAGACGACTCGGCTCGTCGAAGGCTGATGACACTGAAGCGAGGCTGCACGAGCTGTGTGCTGCGGAGGGCTGGAGTCCAGATGGGAGCGACGGTGAGGAGGATGAAGAGGAGATGGACAACAGTGAACCTCTGGATGACAGTGACGTCGTTCTCTCAGACTCAGGTAGAACTGGCGTTCTGCCCCCCTGATATCTCTAAACAAATGCATTTTAACATTTCCCAAAGCCATTCTATGTTTGTCTCATGACTCTTCATGTGGTTTCTAGATGAGGATTTGGAGGGTTACGAAAAGATGGTATCAGGAAGGAGGAAGGCAGGAAGGGTGAGTCATATATTAGTTGTCCCTTAACACTAGCAATCCTCTCATCTTTTGTGTTCCAATGTCTTCAGTGTTTTACCCGCCACTCTTTTTGTATCTATTTTCCTGCTTTAGTGGAACAAGAGGAACGAGAAGGGCGAGACGTCTCTGCACAGAGCGTGTATAGACGGAAACCTAAAGCAGGTCCAGTATCTGGTGGAACAGGTGAGGAAAACAAGATTCATAATTTAGTTTTAAGACATGCAGTTTTTTTTAAATCAGAAATGTGGCCAAAAAAGCAAAACCAAGACAAAACATGATGAAAGTCAGAGAGATGAGAATACAATCCTCAGTGAACAGTAAACTTGCTGTACTATACTGAGCAGAAGTCCAATAACAAAGCTTCTTGCCTACGCTTGTTAACTATTTACTTCTCAAAAACACATAATTTCACTTAATTTCAAGAAGAGACTTTCTCTGCTTAAATCATTCATAAGAAGTGATGTTAATGAAGATGAAAGTGTAAAAACAAACCTGGATTGTATGGCCATTAACGATGTTCTGCTTGTCTGTATGTCAGGGTCACCCGGTGAACCCCAGAGACTATTGTGGTTGGACTCCTCTTCATGAGGCCTGCAACCACGGTCACTATGGTAACTCATTTTTTATTAACTGTATTTACCCAAAGTTGTATTTGTAAAAAAATAAAAACTTTTCCATCCTCTCTTTCTATCATGCAGACGTTGTAGCGGTGCTGCTGGAGCGCGGCGCTAACGTTAATGATCCTGGTGGTCCCTTATGCGAGGGAGTGACGCCTCTCCACGATGCCCTCACCTGTGGCAATTTAAAAGTTGCAAGACTCTTGGTGGAACGAGGGGCTTCTGTCACCCAACGCAACTCCAAGGTGTGTGTGTGGCATTTTAGCCCCTGGTAAATTACAGGAGATGCTTCTGTAATAGAAAAAATAGCATAAAAAGAGACACTTTTGTGTCATTCATGTCTTATTTAATGAATAGAATTATTATTTCTTAAGTTCAAGTATAGTGAAACCATTTCTTCCATCTTCCATCTAATTCCCTCTTAGCGTAAATGTCATTTGCTCCATGGTTTTAATTTCCCCTATTATTTCTTTCCGGTCATGGAGGCATAGACGTGATTCCTGTAACCATCATTTTCTTGTTATAAGTTACAGAGCAGAAATCTTTAAAATGTTGAGTAAATAAATATCATCCTTACACAACATTTCTGTTGGTATTTTTACCAAGTAATACAAATTCCACATAAAATAATAAGAAGCTTTCTGATAATTCAATTCCTGTAATTATTCTTTTCCTAACTTGGACCCGTTTTCTGAAAAATAGCAGGTGATTGTATCTCTTCTTATTACCTAGATAGGGGTGAAAACTAACCGACATATTCACTCCAAAAGGGGTTAAAATCACTGCCTGGTAATATTTATTTCACCCCACATCCCTTAGAAAAATAAATCTGTATGTGTGCATCATGCTTTACCATCCTCTGTCAGGGTAACACCGCCATGGACACCCTGCGTCAGTGGCAGAGGACGTACAGCAGAGAGTTAGACCAGGACACCAAGCAGGAGTGCATCGCTACAGAGAGACTGCTGAGGAAGGCGCTCGCAGGGGGAGGTGAGCTACTTACATCATCCCAACCGTTTAGCCTCGGTTTGCCTTTTAAATATCCATTCACACTCCCAACTTATCTCTGTCTAACACAGTTCCTGCTGCTCCGGCCCCAGCCAAGCCTTTCGATGCCCTGCAGGACAGCCAGCTGTTTGATGCTGAGAACTCAGAGCCGCTGTCGTCCTCTGGAGGCGGCTGTTCCTCCAGCCAAGGCTGGCCTCGGACCAACAGGGACTCCGAGGTGAAGGCAGTACCTGGCAGCCCCAGACGGTGGAAGAGCAGCGGCTCGACACAGCAGCACAGAGCCCGAGGAACAGAGGCTGCTGTTCTCTATGGGGTAATGTCTGCCAATTGCTTATTGATGTGTAGATAAAACTACTAAATACTAATAATGTTTTTGTATCTGATTATGACCTTTTTAAACACCTATAAACTAAAAGTTGTGACAGTGGATTGTTCTGCAAGAGGCTGTTTCAATCCTGTAGCAAACACTGTCACTACTGCTAGCTACAGTAGCGAGGAAGTTTTGAATTGGTTAATCCATCCGTCAAGAGTCCAGGTCTTGTTAATAATTGTGAAATATAATACTTTACTTCTGGGATGTACTGAAAATAATGTGATATAATCCAAATCCTTGTAGGCCATATCGTACTACTGGTTTTCCACCATACTTTCATACTTTGGCTGGTGAAACAAGTATTCAATTGCATTCTATGTGATATTAAAAGGGCCTTCAAAAGTCTTGATTTGAACTTGGTTGTCCCTAGGGAAACCCCGCCTCTGAAACTTAATTCTTTACATCTACAATTGCCGTATGTCATTTGTATGTATAATGTATTCCATAGAATAACAGCAGCTCCTCAGACGACAGCGACAATGACAGCCCGGTTAGTCCTCTCCGTTCCGTCCGCCCTCGACACAGCTTTCCAGCAGCCCAGAGTCAAAAGGAAGTCCCCGCAATTAAGGAAGCCAACCCGATTCCCAACTCGGGTAGAGAAAGTGTCAGGGAGGCTCCCGCGCCATCTGTCTTTGTACAAGAGGAGTACCACAGTGCCATTCGAGGCTTAGGCAGCGCCAAAACTCTTCTCCAGGGTCTGTCACAGCCTCAGTTCTCCAGCACACCAGCTGTTTCTACCAGCAGCAAATCAGCCCTGGTTCCTGAGGATGAGTATCTGGCTGATGAGTGGCTGGAGGATGATTTGGGGGAAAACCAGCCGAAGAAGAAGAGGCGGCTTCGAGTGGAACAGAATGGGATGAGAGGGGAGGACACTGCCTTGTCTTCAGCAGCAAGGAGTCAAAACAGGCATTCATACGCTGAAACCTGCAGAGGTAATGATTTTACTTTTTTTCTTTAATTCTATTTTACTCCACATGTCTTTGCTTGTTTGACCTTCTTTATGCTTTTCTTCTCTTTCAGGTTCTGCAGTTCCTTCCTGCTCCAGCAGGAGTCACTCTCTGAAGAAGAATGGCACTCTGAAGCCTCACCAGGTCAAAATGACTCAGATGCCAGGGATGGTCCGGTTGGGCAGACGAGAGGTCAACAGGTCACACAGCCCCACAGTTACAGATGATGACGACATGAGACCTGAGACGCCACCACCCCCACAAATACACATACAGGTGTGAAACAATGTCTGTATCCTGCTTTTTATTCTGATGAGTTACAAATGAAGTCAAATCTAGAAAAATGCAGCGTATTATTTGCCTTGGACAAAGGTAATGTACCTATAAAAGGACTCATTTCAAGTTGAGAAAGAGATTTCACATTACTTATTTTAGGACAACGTTGACTGCAGCTAGACAATTATTAATGTCTCAGCATCACTAGGGGCCATAAGTGGAACATCATTTGTCAGGAATCGGTCTTTTTTTTTTCTTGATTAACTTTAGGCAGTGATGAATATGCTGGTAAATGAGAGAGAGAGAGACAATCAAGAAGATGGTTCCATTTAAGACACTGCTGCAGATTTGATATCTTCAGCTGTACCTTGAATCTAAACTGAGTTTGTGTATTTGCATCATAACTTTGCATGAGTCGGGCTGCACAGTTTCAGGATTTGCAGATCTGAGTCTTGATCTAATTTCAGGATTTGGTGCAGTTCCCTTTTTAAAGAAACTAATCTGTTTCGCTTATATGTATTTTTTATTTCTCAATTTATTCCAGGCTCCAGCTCAAACCTTTGCTTCTCCCATGCCTACATTACAGCCTCCACCAATCAGAATGAGGGTCAGAGTTCAGGAAGATATTTTCCTCATCCCAGTTCCGCAAAGGTTGGTGTATATATGGAACTATTTTTTTATATGAATGAATGACACTAGTGATTTTGTAGTTTCTTTATTTTTTTTAACAAGGGCCATACTGGTGTTTTGCCTGTTTTTTTTTGTTTTTTTTATACATATCCTCATTCCACTGTGTTCCAGTGAGGCAGACTCCTGCACTGTGTCATGGCTGTGTGAGCAGGCCGCTCAGCGTTACTACCAGAAATGTGGCCTCCTGCCTCGCCTCTCACTGCAGAAGGAAGGTGCTCTGCTTTCGCCCCAGGACCTGCTGCTGGCTGTCCTGCACACCAATGAAGAGGTGAGGCCAGTTTGAGGACAGGCATTGAGAAAGGTGCCTTTTTAAGGTTACTTTTACTTATTTTCACCAGGACAGAATTAAAGGGGTGCTATGCAGTTTTGGCCATTTCGCTTTTTGCTCGCAGGTTTCTCTATAGAGCTTCCCCTACAGCTTCGGAATAGATATTTGGCAGCTCCTTTTGGCAACTCGCCGGCCAAAAGTTGCAAGGGTGGTTTTTCCGCTCACAGGCGCTGGGGGGAGCGAGACGACCACCATTCAACTTGAAAAAAGTCCTATAACCATTCCAATGACTCCGAAGTTGTTCAGTTAAGGTAAATTAAGCTAAAAAAAACTGCATAGTTCCCCTTTAAGATGTGATGTTGTGTTGTTGTAGGTTCTGGCTGAAGTTTGCTCCTGGGATCTTCCTCCTCTCCCCGAGCGCTACAAGAAGGCCTGCAACAGCCTGGCAGTGGGTGAGCCACACGCACAAATGCACACAAAAAACGAAATACACATTTTGATAACCCATCATTGAGCATGTCTTTGTCTCCCTGCAGATGAGAACAAGCGCGTCACCCGGCTGTGTGAGGTGCAGGATGGGAGCTCCTCTGTGTCTGTGTGCGGCCTCAGCTTGGCTCCCTCCTCCCTCAACCCGCTCCTGCGTGCCTTAAAACTGCAGGCCAGCCTCACCGAGCTACATATTTCCGGCAACCGTCTCCATGACAACCTTCTCCCTGAGTTGGTTGCCACAACAATCACCATGCCTCGGCTTCGGCTGCTGGACATTTCTGCCAATGGCATTACAGGGGACGGGCTGGAGAAGGCAGTAAATGCCTTAAAGGGACAGAGTCATCCTGCGTTTCCGGTAAACGGCCTAGCTGGACGAGTCGGCTTTTGTTTCAACTGCTGTCATCAGCGTTGCCTTTTAAAGATAATTTGGTCCCATAACGTCACTGTTTGTATCCACATAGTGGTGAAAATTTAATTTGTAGTTAGTTTAAATTAGATACATTAATACTATAGTAACTTTGAAGTGTACACTCACCCTTAATCACAATAAATCATATTTTAAATTTTTTTTTTACTCTTAGCTGGTCAGGCAGGGATTTTGCCTCCACCAAAGCTGTGTATTAACTGTGAGATCTGTGGATTATAGAAAATAATGGAAAGACATGCAGTATTGCTGTTGAGTTCAGTACCACAAACAAACTGCTATGCTGCTTTATTTTACGTGCGTTGGGGGCAGGATTCTTAGAAATAGATATCTCAGTCAAGCAGATGGTTCTACATTTAAGGGTGGGTGAAAAAATGTTTTTGGTTCTTGCTATTTTATTTTTTTTATTTGTTTATTTGAATAGGGACAGATACAAAAAACATAGATTATTACATAAAGAACAATCCGATGCCTGTATCACAGTGTTTATAGCCATGGCTAATTCGCAACACCTGTCCCTAGAAGGGCTTTTAACAGTTAAAATAATAAAGGAGTCAAATTTTTACAGTGAATACAATAAATATCCAGAACCAGTTAGCAGCAATAAAAATAAGTGTAGTAAATAAACACATTCACTCGAACTCACACAGATGCACACCTTACATACACACAGCTATACATTTCACATGGCATGATCACACTGCTGCTGCTGTATAAACCATGCTTTTTTAAAGGTGGACAGTTTAGTTAGAGTCTTTTATATATGTAGGAAGCCAGTTCCACAGATTAGCTCCTTTCACAGAAAAAACATTTTGGGCAAAAGAAGTTTTACAAAATGGAACTTTACAGTCTCCACATGCAGCAGCTCTTGTGGATCTGGAAGATTCCAGCCTGTTCACAAATTTACAAAGTGGCTCAGGTGCAAGTCCAGTCAAACATTTAAAAAAACAACTTTATGTATCTAAGATTAACAAAATTAACAAAGTTTAAGATTTTATGTTTATTTTAAATGTAACAGTGATGGAATCGAATGGGCTTTTTATGTAAACTTTTTAGGGCACGGTTATAAAGCCTCTCAATAGGCTTTAGGATAGTTTGGCTAGTCTGGGACCAAACAGTATTTGGTTGAACTGACTTGGGTGTCAACTAGTGGTAACAATGATCGTGCTGTGATGACACATTGCACTTTGGTTTTGATGACTAATTACAAAAGGCTGTTTTGAAGAAAGAATGCAGTTTCACACTTGCTTAGAGACTGAAATCGCACCCCTCATTGTGTTAAACACAAACGCGCAAACCACAGTGTCGAAACAACACAATGCACAACATGACAACGCACATTTTTCAGGCCATCAGTTTAATATAAATTAAATTTTGTCGAGAATTCTTTCTCATGCTCATAGCTGTTTGTGCTCATTTTCCTCTCGCAGTGCCTGGAGGAGCTTGACCTCAGTATGAACCAGCTGGGTGATGGTGTGTCCGAGGCCCTGTCCTGTCTGCTGTCCTGCTGCCCTCTGTTAGCCAAGCTGTCTCTGCAGGCCTGTGGCTTCACTGCTCGCTTCCTACAGCAGCATCGACTGCTGCTAGCCAACGCTCTGACAGGTAGCTCTCTAACAGGCAGTCAGTGTGCTTCATGGATGTTTAGATATTAGGTTAGTTAATGGGATAGATAAAGGTGTGTTTGCTTTGATAGGTTTTAAATTAGAGCTTGTAGTGAGTGATGAGCAGAATCAATAAAGCTCTGAACTTATGTGTCCTCTGTTAATCAAATCCTTGTATTTTAACTAACAAGGAATGTTGTGTTTTTTAATTAGCTAGAAATGGAGACAAATGGTATTATAGTATTATGTACAAGCCAATATTTTGTATCAGGATCCAACATAGAATCTATTTCAGCTTGGAAAAAAAGATTATTGGGGGTTTAAAAATTAGTATAGCGATAACTAAATTAATACCTTTTTATTTTTCAGGAACTGGCCACCTGAAATCAGTGTGTCTATCCCACAATTCACTGGGTTCCACTGGCTTTGAGCTGCTGTTGAAGACTCTGCCTCTCCACAGTCTTACACACCTGGACCTGTCTGCCATCCGCAGGGGTCCGGCTGATTACCCGGCGCTGGAACACCTCACCAAAATCCTGTCACAAGTACGCGCACATAAATCATGTTCTTTACTCTGAACACAAACAATTGAATATACAAATATCATGCATGTGTGGATTGATTGAGAGCTTTAAGTGTAACTCTACCTACAGTACAAGCAAAGAATTTGTCTTTCCTCGTAGGACGAGTGTTCACTGACCCACCTGAGTCTGGCTGCAAATGGGTTGATAGACAGCAGTGTAGCCACCTTGGCTAGGTGAGCGTGTGTGTGTGTGTGTGTGTGTGTGTGTGTGTGTGTGTGTGTGTGTGTGTGTGTGTGTGTGTGTGTGTGTGTGTGTGTGTGTGTGTGTGTGTGTGTGTGTGTGTGTGTGTGTGCATGTGTGTGTGTGTTGTGTGTGCATGTGTGTGTGTGCATGTGTGTGTGTGCATGTGTGTGTGTCATGTGTGCGTGTGCATGTGTGCATGCGCTGTGTGTCACGCATGTGTGGCGCGCGCATGTGTGTGTGTGTGTGCATTCCTTTTTGAGAACATGCAGAATTTCAATCATAATTATCACCAAATCATAAATATGATGAAATTATGTCTTGGAAGCATGCTGCCAAAGGTCTGTGAACATCTGTTCAGAATTATCATTATATTTCTCTATTGAACTTTTTGGTTTCTCCTTCCAGGTGCCTGCCTTCATGTCCGACTCTGGTGAGTCTGAACCTATCAGGTAATCCGTCTGTTACCTCAGCAGGACTTCACAACATCCTGATCTCTCTCAGAGAGGCTTGTCGACCTTTGACCCTTCTAAACTTTCAGGGTACGTACATGTGTATGGTTCATAAAGTTAGTGTGTGTGTGTGGGGTGCACATTCACTGTTTCTTATCCTCCTTGAGGCCTAATAAACGGGCTGAAAGCAGTTTC
Organism: Perca fluviatilis; assembly: GCF_010015445.1. NCBI lineage: Eukaryota > Metazoa > Chordata > Actinopteri > Perciformes > Percidae > Perca > Perca fluviatilis. Next base: position 17,997,832 of record NC_053131.1, on the reverse strand, counting down.
TTACTCATAAAACATATATTGTATATAGTTATAGAGCCAATTTATTAGCGTAATAAGTATTTAAAACCTACATTGTTTACATACATTCATGCTTGCTTGCTTTGCCTTTGGTGGCACATTACCATTATAAATGTGAATAATATGTTAAGTATAACTTGCTAGTAAGATTTGCTACATTGGCACAGTGTGATATCTAGCTTTGCCACTACATATTTAAACTAGAAGTTACTATTGTGGATTGAATGAGGTGGGCAACTAAATTAATTTTATTTTCTACTGTCCTTTTTATATCCTGATTTGTGACATTGTTTAAAAACGTTTGATTTCCAGATGTTGCCCTTTCTAAATACATTTAGAAAGCATGGAATAGGAGGAGGAAAATAACTAATGACCTGGATCAATATACAATGTTTTTGTACAATGTTGAAATCAGTTCCGTTTTGGTTAAAGTTAGTTTGAATTTGTATATTATATTTATACTGGCGTGCTTAAAGGTGCAAACAGCTAGTGTTTAAAATAGTTACTGTACAAATTCAAAATACTGGATTTTTGGATTTATTACAGTAAATATATTACAAATTGGACCTTTTTAATATTATAATTAATAAAAATAATCCCTAATACAAGGGTGAGCCAAAATAAGCTTCTTGTTGCTTCCCCCACAGGTTGTGACGTGACTGGTCCGTGGGACAGTGCAAGTCTGGATGGTTTGTCAGAGCTGGTCAAGGATCTCCGTCTTTGCTCTCAGGGACTCAACAAGCTGGACAGGCAGACCTTAAAGCAGAGCTGGGACAGCAGTCCATCACATGGACACTTCATTGATCGCCACAGCAAGTGCCTGCTCTCTGCTGCAGCCTCCTCATGAAGAGGGGGGGAATAAAATTTACTTCAGTGACGATTGCAGATCTTTTATCACTGAGACTGAATTTTGAGCCATGTGAAATCATAAACACAGAACTTTTTTTTAATAAGGGTGCTATCCTTTTAAGGTTTAGTTTAGTAAGCAGTGATCACTTGAGGCTGTACACTTACAGGAAATCTTCAAAAGGAGCGACCTGCACTAAAAGAACCAACAGTGACATGGCATCCTCGGACATACTGTGTAAATGGCTTATATGTTTCATGTATTTTGTACGCTGTATTTATGTGTATCTGTGAAAGTCTTAAGTTTGTTATGTGTAGCAGTGTGTTTGTGTCATGATGCATCCACTGAATTACTGTATGATTTGATATGTAAAAAAGAATTAAAGTGACTCATGATGTTTTTGTCTTTCAGTGGCCTATTATTTTTTATCTCTATGAAGAGATTCTTCCTGGTTCATATAAGTCCTCTGAACAACTAACGTTTTACTCTTTTGTTTGACAATATCGAACACAACTAAGTACTAATAATGGTAGTTGATGAAAAGTCAGGAGATCACAGAGATTCATCCTCCTGGGAACGTGAATGTCTACAGAATCTCATAACAATCATGTTTTCTTTTTTTGTGCAGGTTTGCATGTCCTTGTCACCTGCTTAATGGCCGTCTCATGTAATATGTTGAAAGTTTTTTTTTTTTTCAAAGCCAAGTGTGTCAATGTTATCGAATCATAGAAATGTGCAAGTTAATCACCAAGGCAGCTTTAGGCAAGGCAGCTTTATTTGTATAGCACATTTCAGCAACAGGGCAATTCAAAGTGCTTTACATAAAACATTAAAGAGCAGTTAGAAAACAATTTAAAAACATTAATAAACAAATTAAAAACATTAAAAGACATGAATAAAATTGATAGTGCAGTATAAGAATAAAAGTTACAGTGCAGTATAAGAAATTAAAGTTAATAAAATAGATTATTTAAAGAAAAGCAACATCAAAAAGATAGGTCTTTAGCTTAGATTTAAAAGAAGTGAGAGTTGCAGCGGACCTACAGGTTAACCAAAGTTAACTAAAGGAGTTATGAGACTTTAACTGGTTAAAGGGAAACTATGCCCATTTTCAAAATTAATTTGTCATCACAAATGTCAGTTTTAGGCCAACTTTATTTCTATAAATTAAGCTAAACCATGTTGGCAGTAAGACACATGTTAAAGTGGATGTTGATAAATCATAAAGCTATGCAGTATTCTGTTTGCAAGTGCCTCAGTTTGCTAATATTAGCTAATAGCTTGTCCCCTCTGGTAGAGATAGGTTGATAAAATAATCATATGACATTATAAAAAACCTTTTTTAGCTACAGACATTTTGTCATTTGTAGTGTTGATTGGTTTCCCCTTCGGTGGGCATGGTTTTCAGAGTAAAAGCAGAATAAAGCTCATTTGGGTATAAAACTAGAAAAATATTCTGTGGGTCCACAAAATCAGTCTATGGAGCAGCTCCAGACTTTATACTTGTTTGAGACTTCTCTGGTTTCTGGCTTTGACAGAGAGTAGCTCATGTTCACAAATATTGATTGATTCCCTTTTAAGGGTGCAGATGCAATACTAAACTGACACAGTGTCTCATCTGACTAAATAATATTCATACAATTTGAAATGCAAACATTTATTGATATAATCTTTGCACAGATACAGAAATAGAAAATAGCATTACAGACATTGCAAACTATATCAAGATACAAGGAAAACTGCAACACAAAGTAAAGACAAAAAGAAAGCTGAAAGAGATTCTTGATTGATTTTTGAAACAATTGTGGTTTATGTTTTTCTTACAAATTAAGTGCACCTTAATTGTTGTCCATGTATACAATATCAGGGATATTCATTCATTTCAATTGATGACTCCTCGTCCATTTGATACAAGTGCAGGTCCAACAACTCCTTTGGCCTGAAGAGAGTACGTAAGAAAATCAGGCAAAGGTCAAAATAATTCTCAAATGTAATGGAGAATCAGTGGTGGAAGTTGTATTCAGTAATTTCCTTACTAAAAGTTGCATACCACACTGTGAAAATACTCCATTGCAAGTCAAAGTCCTGCATTCAAAATGTTACTTACCAATATAATGTATGTAAAGTATTAAACATACTCATTTGAAGAATGGCCCTGTCATTGTTATTAACGGTGCACCGATCCAACATTAAGATCGGATAGCGGTCCCAATATTGACAAAATAGCTGGATCGGGGATCGGAAAAATGAACAGATCCACGTGGCGATCCAGTTTTGTTAGTTTTTCTCCCCCCTGTTGCATGTGTGTCGCATGCTGGAAGAGTTGAGTGTACAAATAAATAAGAATTCAATACATTACATCTATGTTATTTTGTCTTAGTTAGGAAAGTAATGTTTAGTTAGGAAAGTCTGGTGCTTTTAGTCTTTTCCACATAGTGGAAGGAAGGTATAAGGTGGAAGGTATAAAGTTTATTATTAATTCAACAATGGTATTGGATCGGTATCGGGTATCGACAGATACACAAAGCCCAGGCATCGGTATCGGGACTGAAAAAGTTGAATCGGTGCATCCATAATTGTTATAAATGTTAATATGTAAGTGGTTTAATGTTGTAGTTGGTCGATGTGAAACCTAACTACCTCATACTTTGTTGTGTAGTTTAATCTATAACAGTGTCATGTGTAATAAACTGATCATATGTCTAGCTGTCAGATAAATGTAGCGGAGTAAAAAGTTCAATATTTTCCTCTGAAATACTCAAGTAAAACTTGTAGTTTCTTTGTGTTGAAAGAAAGAGGATTCGTCCCTGAGTTGTAATAATATCTGAATAATGAAATGTGTGGAAGGCCTTTCTGGAGACACTATTTAAGGTTATATTGTTAGTTGGATGATATAATGGCGGGCTGGTAACTCACTTGCAGGCTCCAGCATTGACACAGATCGTTCTCACATCATCAGTGGTCGTGAGCTCCTCAACTAGTTCTGGTAGGTGTGTCTTCACAAACTTGCGGCACAGAGATTTTAAGAGGCCAATTTGGTCGCAGATGGAATTTAACATTGAAGTCAGTTTCTGTAAGAGTAGAAATGAAATTATCATTATTGATCATAACACAATGCATCACCAACTAGATCATACTGCTCACTCAGATGTCAGTCATTAAGATTTTCTTTTACCTCCACAGTGCCGTTACGTCCAACTTGTTTCTTCACCTTCTTTAAAGCCCAGTTGCACGCCCAGCACACACCTGGAAGCTGCAGATAAAAGTGGCACATATTTTTAATACTTAGCAAAGGGATGACTTCTGAAAATAACACTTAATGTCATGGAAAAATGTTAAATAAACAGTAACTAAACAACTAATAAATGGTTTTATTAGGAACACATTATTCGTAAGTGCATATTGGGACATTTTAAGTGTGTATTAATGTATTTGTCAAAATTTGAAGTAGGCTAATACTATATGAGCCACAAGCCATTTTCTGCAGAACGAATACTTTAACTTTTGAAACTTTAAGTAAATTCTGTTTCTGTATTTACTTCTTGCTCGGGTACTTTTACTTAAGCTAAAGATCTAAGCACTACTGCCACCACTGATCATGAGCCTGAGTTTATTCAGGTTGGGTTTAGGTTAGAATCAGAAATAAAGTCAGGGTTAAAGGTTTGATTGGTTAGGGTTGGGTCAAGCCCAAAGTCAAGTTTAGTGTTGAATGCTGGACCATCAACGTGTTTACGTTACCTTGCTGGCCTTCACAGAAATATCCACGTCCACCTGCTCCTGGTCATCAATGCTGACCTCGAAGCTTCCACCGTGGACTGTCCAGACTGTGAAGAGACAAAACAGAAAATGTTAAACAACAGCTTCCATGATAAAGACAATGTTATACAATCAAAAAACAGCACACCTGAACATGTCACCAGAATGCACACAAGGAGGACTGAAGATGTTTCCATTGCTGGCGGTGATCTCCTAGTGTGTGTGTGTGTGTGTGTGTCTGGTGATAACACACCTTTTATACACAGCAGAGGGAAGGGGCTTCACAACAACACTCATGCATGCTCCCACAGACTGAAATTCATACCACACCATCAACAGCATGCACAAACTCTCATGTGGTTTTGTGGAGACCACCGTCACAAAAACCTTCTTCACACCCCCACCAACTCATCTTGACTCAAATATTTTCCCGTCAATGCACTCACTCTTTGGCAAGGACATTTTGTACTCAAGCCAAAACTCAGGGACTCAACAAGCTGGACAGGCAGACCTTAAAGCAGAGCTGGGACAGCAGTCCTTCACATGGACACTTCACTGACCGCCACAGCAAGTGCCTGCTCTCTGCTGCAGCCTCCTCATGAAGAGGGGGGGAATAAAATGTACTTCAGTGACGATTGCAGATCTTTTATCACTGAGACTGAATTTTGAGCCATGTGAAATCATAAACACAGAACTTTTTTTTAATAAGGGTGCTATCCTTTTAAGGTTTAGTTTAGTAAGCAGTGATCACTTGAGGCTGTACACTTACAGGAAATCTTCAAAAGGCGACCTGCACTAAAAGAACCAGTGACATGGCATCCCTCAGACATACTGTGTAAATGGTTTATATGTTTCATGTATTTTGTACGCTGTATTTATGTGTATCTGTGAAAGTCTTAAGTTTGTTATGTGTAGCAGTGTGTTTGTGTCATGATGCATCCACTGAATTACTGTATGATTTGATATGTAAAAAGAAATTAAAGTGACTTATGATGTTTTTGTCTTTCAGTGGCCTATTTTTTTTTATCTCTATGAAGAGATTCTTCCTGGTTCATATAAGTCCTCTGAACAACTAACGTTTTACTCTTTTGTTTGACAATATCGAACACAACTAAGTACTAATAATGGTAGTTAATGAAAAGTCAGGAGATCACAGAGAATCGTCCTCCTGGGAACGTGAATGTCTACAGAATCTCATAACAATCATGTTTTCTTTTTTTGTGCAGGTTTGCATGTCCTCGTCACCTGCTTAATGGCCGTCTCATGTAATATGTTAAAAGGATTTTTTAAATTTTTGTTGGTTTTTAACGTTTGTAAGATAGTTTCAAAGCCAAGTGTGTCAATGTTATCGAATCATAGAAGTGTGCAAGTTAATCACCAAAGTTGGAGTTAAGAGACTTTAACTGGTTAAAGGGAAACTATGCCCATTTTCAGAATTAATTTGTCATCACAAATGTCAGTTTTAGGCCAACTTTATTTCTATAAATTAAGCTAAACCATGTTGGCAGTAAGACACCACATGTTATAGTGGATGTTGATAAATCTGAAAGCTATGCAGTATTCTGTTTGCAAGTGCCTCAGTTTGCTAACATAAAGCTAACATTAACTAATAGCTTGTCCTCTCTGGTAGAGATAGGTTGATAAAATAATCATATTATTATCAAAAATCTAATGTTTTTTAGCTACAGACATTTTGTCATTTGTAGTGTTGATTGGTTTCCCCTTCGGTGGGCATGTTTTTCAGAGTAAAAGCAGAATAAAGCTCATTTGGGTATAAAACTAGAAAAATATTCTGTGGGTCCACAAAATCAGTCTATGGAGCAGCTCCAGACTTTATACTTGTTTGAGACTTCTCTGGTTTCTGGCTTTGACAGAGAGTAGCTCATGTTCACAAATATTGATTGATTCCCTTTTAAGGGTGCAGATGCAATACTAAACTGACACAGTGTCTCATCTGACTAAATAATATTCATACAATTTGAAATACAAACATTTATTGATATAATCTGTGCACAGATACAGAAATAGAAAATAGCATTACAGTCATTGCAAACTATATCAAGATACAAGGAAAACTGCAACACAAAGTAAAGACAAAAAGAAAGCTGAAAGAGGTTCTTGATTGATTTCTGAAACAATTGTGGTTTATGTTTTTCTTACAAATTAAGTGCACCTTAATTATTGTCCATGCATACGATATCAGGGATATTCATTCATTTCAATTGATGACTCCTCTTCCATTCGATAGAAGTGCAGGTCCAACAACTCCTTTGGCCTGAAGAGAGTACGTAAGAAAATCAGGCAAAGGTCAAAATAATTCTCAAATGTAATGGAGAATCAGTGGTGGAAGTTGTATTCAATAATTTCCTTACTAAAAGTTGCATACCACACTGTGAAAATACTCCATTGCAAGTCAAAGTCCTGCATTCAAAATGTTACTTACCAATATAATGTATGTAAAGTATTAAACATACTCATTTGAAGAATGGCCCTGTCATTGTTATTAACGGTGCACCGATCCAATATTAAGATCGGTTAGCGGTCCCAATATTGACAAAATAGCTGGATTGGGGATCGGAAAAATGAACAGATCCACGTGCCGATCCAGTTTTGTTAGTTTTTCTCCCCCCTGTTGCATGTGTGTCGCATGCTGGAAGAGTTGAGTGTACAAATAAATAAGAATTCAATACATTACATCTATGTTATTTTGTCTTAGTTAGGAAAGTAATGTTTAGTTAGGAAAGTCTGGTGCTTTTAGTCTTTTCCACATAGTGGAAGGAAGGTATAAGGTGGAAGGTATAAAGTTTATTATTAATTCAACAATGGTATTGGATCGGTATCGGGTATCGACAGATACACAAAGCCCAGGTATCGGTATCGGTATCGGTACTGAAAAAGTTGGATCGGTGCATCCATAATTGTTATAAATGTTAATATGTAAGTGGTTTAATGTTGTAGTTGGTCGATGTGAAACCTAACTACCTCATACTGTGTTGTGTAATTTAATCTATAACAGTGTCACGTGTAATAAACTGATCATATGTCTAGCTGTCAGATAAATGTAGTGGAGTAAAAAGTACAATATTTTCCTCTGAAATGTGGTGGAGTAGAAGTATAAAGTAGCATAAATTGGAAAATACTCAAGTAAAACTTGTGGTTACTTTGTGTTGAAAGAAAGAGGATTCGTCCCTGAGTTGTAATAATATCTGAATAATGAAATGTGTGGAAGGCCTTTCTGGAGACACTATTTAAGGTTATATTGTTAGTTGGATGATATAATGGCGGGCTGGTAACTCACTTGCAGGCTCCAGCATTGACACAGATCGTTCTCACATCATCAGTGGTCGTGAGCTCCTCAACTAGTTCTGGTAGGTGTGTCTTCACAAACTTGCGGCACAGAGATTTTAAGAGGCCAATTTGGTCGCAGATGGAATTTAACATTGAAGTCAGTTTCTGTAAGAGTAGAAATGATCATTATTGCTCATAACACAATGCACCACCAACTAGATCATACTGCTCACTCAGATGTCAGTCATTAAGATTTTCTTTTACCTCCACAGTGGCGTTACGTCCAGCTTGTTTCTTCACCTTCTTTAAAGCCCAGTTGCACGCCCAGCACACACCTGGAAGCTGCAGATAAAAGTGGAATATTTTTAATACTTAGCAAAGGGATGACTTCTGAAAATAACACTTAATGTCATGGGAAAATGTTAAATAAACAGTAACTAAACAACTAATAAATGGTTTTATTAGGAACACATTATTCGTAAGTGCATATTGGGACATTTTAAGTGTGTATTAATGTATTTGTCAAAATTCGAAGTAGGCTAATACTATATGAGCCACGGTCAGTGTAATGCTTATCAGTTCAATTTTCTAAGCACAAACGGACATTTGGAAAAACAGAAAACAGAACACTTTTTTTCCACCTTGACAAATAAAAAAATTGGATCTTTAACCTGTTTTTCCAATTTTCTGTTTTTTATTCCCAGGATCAGAAATTGAGAAAATTACAAAATTGCGTCTGAGCTCCAATTATTCAATACTGCAATGGTATTCTCTTCCTCTACTTTGTGGAATATTAACTGCATATGGACCAAAATGAAAAAACTGATAGACTTTGGGGTCAGAGGTGCTTGCAACTGATGGTTTCGAGTGGGGGGGGTTGTAGCTAGGCGAACGAGGGAGAGAATACCATTGTCAAGTAATTGAATTATCAGTAATTTTTCTAAATTTCTGATCCTCTGAATAAAACAGAAAATTGGAAGAACAGGTTAAAGATCCAATTTTTTAATTTGTCAAAGCGGAAAAAAATGAAAAATTGGATATTTAAACCCATTTTTCTGTTTTTCCAAATGTCCGTTTGTGCTTAGAAAATTTAACTGATAAGCGTTACACGGACCCCCCAGCCACAAGCCATTTTATGCAGAATGAATACTTTAACTTTTGAAACTTTAAGTAAATTCTGTTTCTGTATTTACTTCTTGCACGGGTACTTTTACTTAGCTAAAGATCTAAGCACTACTGCCACCACTGATCATGAGCCTCAGTTTATTCAGGTTGGGTTTAGGCTGGAATCAGAAATAAAGTCAGGTTTAAAGGTTTGATTGGTTAGGTTTAGGTCAAGCCCAAAGTCAAGTTTAGTGTTGAATGCTGGACCATCAACGTGTTTACGTTACCTTGCTGGCCTTCAACGAAATGTCCACGTCCACCTGCTCCTGGTCATCAATGCTGACCTCGAAGCTTCCACCGTGGACTGTCCAGACTGTGAAGAGACAAAACAGAAAATGTTAAACAACAGCTTCCATGATAAAGACAATGTTATACAATCAAAAAACAGCACACCTGAACATGTCACCAGAATGCACACAAGGAGGACTGAAGATGTTTCCATTGCTGGCGGTGATCTCTGAGTGTGTGTGTGTGTGTGTCTGGTGATAACACACTTTTTATACACAGCAGAGGGAAGGGGCTTCACAACAACACTCATGCATGCTCCCACAGACCCCTCTTCACACCCACACCCACTCATCTTGACTTGAATATTTTCCCGTCAATGCACTCACTCTTTGGCAAGGAAATGTTGCACTCGAGCCACAGTGTTGCAGCACAAATCTTCACTATCTTAATATCACTGACATTTCGGCATGAAATACTACAATCTAATCTGTCGTAGATCAAAATCTTTATTTTCAAATTGAAACAAAAATCACTGAGCAGTTCCTGTGGGTCGCCCTTAAAGGTGCTCTAAAGTGATGTGACATTTTTTGTCACATACAGCAAACATCTCCTCACTATCCGCTAGCTGCCTATCCCAAGAACACACTGTAAAAAACGCGGTCTTTGAAGACAGCCCAGGCTCCACAAACGGCAACAAAAAAGTTGGAGCCGTGTTCTATACCTTAACAAACCAGGAACTATATTCTCAGACAGGCTTGCTGCGAGCATATCACTCCGCCCAAGTACTATATTCTTCCGCCTGAGAATATAGTTCCTGGTTTGTTTACGGTTAGAAGATGGCTGTGTCTCATGTTACGTTGTTTTTTGTACACGCTGTGACTCTACAAATCACAACATGTAAACAGGAACATGTTGGCGTTATTTTGTCACTTATGGAGCAGTAGGATTACTGGAACCATTCACCTGCCTGTTCTGTTATGGGCTGATGCCGCTGGAGCCGTCAGACAGCTTTACAGCACGCACGGAGATGAGAAGGGTATGTATCGACTTGTCTTACTCTGGGGGTTACGGTGAATAAGCTAAATTCTCAATAAGTCGGCATGTTCCTTTAAGCTAACTCTACATCAAATAGTAAAATATATATTTATATAGCAGAGATGTGCACGCACTCACATATAAAAAAATACATTGACGATGGCGGCACCAAGTCCTCCTGGAGTTGTGCCTTTTGTCATTAGTTTTGCTTTCAATAACTTTGTAAATAGTGGCAGTAAGCAAACAGCTACATGCAAGGTGTGTGGCACCAAGATAAATGATGCCGGATCAACAACGTCGAACTTCATCAGGCATCTCAAAACACACCCAAATAGGTCAGTCACTCACACACTAATGTGAAAGAGACATTACATTTAAGCATATATCGTCACAGGTAACAAGCTAACCATCGCAAAGTGTTGTGCTAATTCTGGGAACAGGGACATTGTATCTGTATAGTTAGTAGTTGCTGAGGCTCAGGCATCTACGGCGCACAGGAGGCGGGACGCACGGATCCATCTCCCCTGGAACAAACGCTGTGTCGCGTGGGCAAACTCATGTGATGCGTAATTGATCCCGTGGATGATTTGTAGGCTATTAAGTGAACAAGGTGTACCCGGTCCACCAAACACTGGGCCGTATTGACTGTCTTAATTCTGCACATATTTTTATTACTGTAGTCCTATTTACTATTTAATTATTTCATTCATGCGTGGCGCAGCGGATCACTTAGAAAATAAATAAATGGCATTACATCAGTGAGTTCAAACTGCTTATTGTGCGTAATTTGGAATGACACTGAGATGCATGTTGTTCTGTAACTGTACTATATGAATAGTAGCTACAGGACATGCTTTGAATTCATAAGATTTAACAATACAGTGTTAGGGACAGATCAGATGGCCAGAGACTTGAGACTTGACTTGGACTCAAGCTCAAAGACTTGAGACTTGACTTGGACTTCCAAAAATTGATTTGTGAACATCTCTGTTATATAGTTCATCAGATAGTGGTGAAAATTAACATTGTAGTTAGTTAAAATTATATACATTAATATTATAGTAACTTTTAACGCATACACTCACCCTAAATCACAATGAAACTAATTTTCTCACTTTTCTTTTACTATTAGCTGTGTATACGATTATGTGCAGTGATTTTGCCTCCACCAAAGCACAAAAAAATAAATTTAAAAAAATTTAACTTGCATTCTTAGAAACAAAGTGCCTTGTAAAATGATGCACTGTAAAATCTGTGGATTATAGAAAATGATAGAAAGACATACTGCGGTTGAGTTCAGTACCACAAACAAACTGCCAGTCTGTTTTACTTTATTGTTTGGTGCCAATATTATTATATATAGATATTTCAGTCAAGCAGATGGTTTTATATTTACAGAAGGGGTGGGTAAGACAATGTTTTTTTGGTTGTTGCTATTTGAGTGAAGTGACAAAGTGTCTAGTGGTACCAACGTGCTGTTGTTGTGGCAACATTGAACTTTGTTTTTTATGACTAATTGCTAAAGAAAAGGCTGTTTTATATTGTCCTCATACTTCAATTTCAATGCAGTTTAAGTTTAATCGGTTTGTTAAAGTCTAGTCACACTTGCTTAGAGACTGAAAGGCCCTCACATTGTAAGTGCTCAGGGTCCCTCGTGGTTAGCTCACACCTGTAAGCACCCGTGGGTGAAATATAAAATATGTTATGTAATCCTTGTCTTTTGTTAGGTCTCGGGTCTGACAAGCTTCTGTTGTGAGATGGACGATGTAAAGTGCAGTCAAAAGATGATTTTAGTGACGTGGGCAGAAGCACACTGCATGAGGCACTTGGGAATTCAGACTTTTTTGCTTGTGGCTTTAATCATAATCATTAAAATCTCCTTTTCTCTTCCCCTTGTAAGTACCTAATTTTTGCATGTTTAAAACAGCACCTGGTCCGTATTCGGTATGCTTTATGAAATCAGCTTTCAGGGACTTGAAACTTGTTTCAGAGAGGCAATACAGAACATTTTTGTTAAAGATACATTATCCTTGAGTGATAAATGTGGAATGTTGGGTTAGTGTGTTCACATGCCACTTGGAAGCTCAATGAAAAAAGATGCTGTGATCAAATTGCACTCCAACTGCATTTGATTATCATTGAAAGACCACAAAACCTCCATACTGACGGGTTTAGTGTTAACCCAATTAGTGACTAAGTATAAATTCACCCTTGAAGAAGTATTTCATGTGCAAAAACACCCTCATGTTAGCCCGTAGAGCAGGTTTGTGGGTGTTAACTTACCAAATGTGCTTTAGGAAACTATGTGTGTCGACATTTATGGCTCCACTGCAAGTTAATGAGAGCAGTGCAAACACATGGCCCAGTAGACTGTTGCAATTCAGTTCACTTTAACGGGAGTACAAACTTCTTGTTGTGTTTTGTCCTCATGTGCAGTTCACTGAGGGGTTTAGCAAAATATGAACAAGGATATTTCTTCACCTGTTTAAAGTAAAACCCACACCACCACCAACAATGTGCTAAAGGCTGTCTGTTTCCTTCCTGCTTCACACTTCAATTATATTTAACACCCACAGTTCATCTATACACCCCTTCACATGCACATTATGAAACATGTAAACCATTTTTAACTTAATTTAATTGTTTTAATAAGTATAAGATATAGGCTACATGTACTGTGTGTCACTTTTGTAGATATGGAAATGCTGGAATATCCCACATATTCCCTTTAACAGTCTAATCCATAATGAACATTGTTCCTATTTAAAACTGATCTTTGAAGATACATAAATAAAATGGAGGGATCCATTGACCAAAAGTGAGGTTTTGACTTGAACTGGCATTTTTATTTTTTTATTTGGCTACTTAGCAAAACAAGCTGTAAACACAATTATATTATTAACATATTATCACCTTATAAAGTTATGTGTTAGCAAACAATTACCCATTTACACACCCAGCATCCACAGAGCAACATTATAGTTCACTTGTTTCTGGTCACCTGGCGAATGCAAGTCCAGTATTCGCTCTGTTTTTTTGTTTCTCCAATTTGTGCAGGAAATATGTGGCTCTTTAGCTGCTAAATGCTCCACTATGTTCACCAGCTAGACGCCAACTGTGTCTGTCTTCTGATTGGTGCTGACCAGGTTGTGTACAGTGGGTTTTTAGCGTTTCTTTTCACTGGAAAGAGCTCTTTGCTGCGTCTGGAAACAACACTTATTAGAGTGGAGAGAGTAAACTAAAACCAGTAAAGTTGTGGGCCGGACAACTGAAACAATGAGATGGAAGATGCTATAAAGCTCCTTAGAGCTGAGAGGACCAGCAGAATTGGGTGCTAATAATCTGTAGGCTAGTAATCATAATTGTGCCTTACCAATACAAGCAACCCCTTTCACATTCATATAACAATATTGATTACTGCAGCTTTAAGTTAAACTTTTGCATTGAAAAAAATTCTACTTGAGTCCTTCTGTTGGGCCAAGAAATGAAGTGTCACCAATCATTTTGTAATTTCAGACACATTGTGAATGAGTACCTCTGTTGTTATATATAATTTGTTCTGTAAGAAAAATAAAAAATCACTTGATAAAGTGGTCCTACTCTGACCTCTGTATTCTCTTGTCTGGAAATAAACAGCTATAAATACAGTAAAAAAGAGTTTGCACAAACTACAACTTTGCATTATTCACAACTTGAAAAGTCATGATTTAATGTGACTTGTTCCTCAGTAGTTCAGATGCTGTTGCACTGGAACAGAATCAGCTCTTCAGTTGTCTTGTATTGCCAGACCTACATTATCTCCACTGCGCTGTGGCAGCCCTGGAGTAAGCTCAACATTAACTAGATGTTGCTGTTACTCTAATGAACCAAAAGGTGGTGCTAGAATAAACTCTCTGAGACCTGCCGGCACCCTGCAGTGACGGCCTGGTGTGTGCCATTACACAGACACAGAACAGGAAAATGGGCAGACACTGAAATAGAAAACTGCCTGTAGTTGTCTCAACTTGTATAGTTGGGCTGTGCCTCCAGAGACAATTTAAACATTGCTTAATGGAGCTGTTGAAGCCTCCAAAGTCTGAACCAGACTCTCATGGTGGACTGCAGGGTGCGCAGATTGTCTGGTCAGATGGTCCGGGAGATGAAATGGGGCTAAACCAGCAAGACTTAATGAACTGTGAGATGAAGAGATCATAAAGTGTCCTGGAAATAACAGTTTATAGTTTCTTTTACACTTTGGATAACAGTGTAAGCAAAATCCCTAACGAACCTAATGAATATAAAATGAAAACCTCTGAGTTATTGCATGACACAACCAAATTAGTGACACAGCAAAGTGATTGCCAATGATCTCGCTTTCACAACAAGCTGCAACAATACAGCTAGTGACAAAACAATCTCCGCTCAAGGTCCACTTACTCCTTTGTTCTCCAACTTTCAGCCGTATCACTCAGTCTTTATCAACAGAGGAAGTTTGCATAGTCGACATGAAACTGTAGATGTTCAAACTTGGTTGATTAACCTTATGATTTGTTTGGAGGATGGGCACAAAATTGAACAAACTCGATAAAAATGTACAATGAAAGACATTCTGACCACTTTTAGAGGTTTTCTGTTGTTCATGAAGGTCAAGAATGAATTGACAATCTCAAATAGAGATATATTGATTACTGATGTTACTATCCTTTTTATCTTGGGCTTGTTTGGGGTCATCTGTTTTGGAATTTTAAATTAGGTTTTTATTGCAGGAGTACATTTTGAATAAATCTTGTTATGGATTACTATATTCATGAACCTACAAAGTAATGCACAATAAACTGGTGCCACACAGCATTAATAGAAAAGGCTTAATGTTTTATGTTTTAGACACATGCAGTCTTTCTTTGTCTTTCTTGCATCAGAATGGGCTCTAATACATTCATAATGCCTTGTACAGTCGTGTACTGATGGCTGTGTGATTGAGAATGCATTTAGATAACAATTGTCTTGTTGAAACATGTGCACGATGCACTACCTCATTTAGCAAATTCATTTGATTTTCCATGATTGTGTGCTTCTATAATTAGTCCATAATTAGAAGCATAACTTAGAGTTTGGGACTGATGTGAAAACTGGGACTGATGTGAAAACTGAAATAAAGGAAATGTTGTATATAAAACTTCATAAAAGCATCTCAGTACATTACTTGTCTTTATTGCTGTAAAAAATAGGTTTGTTTTTTTACGCACTCTTAATAGCTGAGTCACAATCCAGTTGTTTTTACTGCAACTAAATCACATTATAATATGGATAATTGCATGATGCATCATTTTTGTTGGGCCCACTTGAGCGAATGATAAGCTTATTATCGACTGCAAATGAATGAGCACCAGAGAAAAGAGAACCATGACAGAAATTTAGGAATCCTTCTGACAGACGGATGAAGTAACATTCAGGATGAGATATGTGAAATATTAGGCATGTGTTTTTTTATAGAATTCATTGTAAAAACTCTGTTTTACAGAAAGAGGACAAAATATGCAAGACACCACAAAAATCATTATTGTGATAAAGAAGACATTTTAATCTTGTATGTACATTATGTACAATGTGGAGTTCTTGGACATTCAATAAAGCCAAGTTTCAGTGCAGAACAACCCTTTAAGAGATATATACTATATCTACTATGATGCAACACCTCTTTAAAACGAACTTAACTGGAATCTGAACAAGAAGTGTTGTTCCGAACTGTTTGTGCTGAGAAAGAGGAAAACCACACGAGAGTGATCACATTTAAAGTCAACACGCCAACTAGAAATGTTTCATTGTCTTACAGCACCATCATGTGTTCACAGGTCATCCCCAGCAGATCACACGATCATTAAATCATGAATGTCCTGATTTGATCCTGTATTAATAGCAATGAAGCCGTGAATCTTTCGACAAAAACGACTAAAAAGAGAGAAAATTTAATTAAAGACAAGCTTTAATTAAGTAAATTATTGCTAATAGATACTGAGAATGTTTGGGTAATAATTATAAACCCAGGGAATATGAGGGCGGTATTCTTGGAAGACCACTGAGAATTTCTGAAGTCTTTGATTGTTTCTAACTCCTCTGAAAATACTCCCACACATCTCTTTGTTGCATCCGATGTGCAGTTTCTCACCTGAAACACATGGAAACCTTTTGAAGTTATTTCATAGGACTGTAACTGTACCATTCTGTGTGGAGTTTGTATGTTCTCACCATGTTTGCATGGGTTCCTCTGGGTGCTCCGGTTTCCCCCACCATCTAAAAACATGTACTAGGTTCTCCAGTCAGTGCCCTTGATCAAGGCACTGGCTCAGATCTGGAGTCCCTGGGCGCTGTAAATGGCTGCCCACTGCTCACTTGAAGGATGGGTTAAATGCAGAGAATGAATTTCGCTACATCTATGTGTATGTGACAATAAAGTGCCTTTACCTTTACCTTACCTTTACCAGAAAGATATATGACAGGTAGAAGTTAAATATATTTTAAGGGAGATTTGAGGCTTCAAAGAAATGTTCTTGTATTTGTTTATTCAATGTTTCCATCACCTTTCTTGACACCAAGGATTTTGTCATCCAAAATAATCAGACACTTCGGAGTCTATTGCAGACTACTTTGCATTAAAAGCACGAAGCATGCTTAGCATGAGAAACTAAACTAGTTGTAAGGGGAATGCCATTGTGTGTGCTGAAAACTTGAAAAATAATCATTGTAGTAAGTGTGTGTTTCCTTTTCTTTGGCTGAAACAGCCAGAAAGCTGTTCCACTTTCCAAAAATGAACAGCTTGTAACAGAATAAAACTAAGGGGAAAAGTAACACACACATTGGCTCTATAAATTAAGTCAAGTCCAGTGAAACAGTGATTTCCTGTCTCCCTGCAAACAACAAACAGTCTGCCGTTTCAGCATCTTTCTCTGTGCTGAGAGGAAGTAAAGTAAGGTACAGAGACTCTGACCTGCAACTGAGTAGAGTCCTCATCATTGACGAAGCCAGCATCACTTTTATGTCCATGACATCAAATCTCCCTCACTGGTTCCTTGTAGCTATTTTGCAGGTTCACTTTCCTCCTCCTCTAACATCCAGGCAACAGATCCTACCCCCCCCCCCCCTCTGTCTTTCACTCACTCTCTCTCTCTCTCTCTCTCTCTCTCTCTCTCTCTCTCTCTCTCTCTCTCTCTCTTTCTTCATTTCTCTGAATGTTTGTCTCAGATGATTTCCAAAACGTCATAGGGCACAAAGCCTCTCTTCTTTCCACTCCCCACTCTGATGAAGCCGCTGCGTTCACTCTCACTGCTCACACAGATCTAAGGGGAAAAAATGAATTTTTACTTTAATGTGAAAACTAGGAATAGAAAGTACAGTGAACAAGTAGTCAAACATAGTACAAAACATTTGGTTAAAACATTTGAAAAGCATACGGACAACACTGTTGACATACCATTGGTCACATACTTTCAGTCTGAGGCTCTTTCTCAAGGTTTAAGTTAGGCCCGCATTTCAGTTTTCATGTTGATTTAAAACTCTTCTACTACAGTACATACTACTTGCTACATGGTCTTCTGACAATATATTTGTCAGAAAAGCTTTTTATGTATGAACCAATTACTACTGTTAATAATATTGCTATGATTAGTTTACTGATTGTGTAGTCTGGCTATCACCATAACAAGCTCAATCTTTTATACTGAACATTAGTCTGGAGAGTCTGCTCTGTATTTTCTCTGTACAAGAGGCATGATCAACAGGCATAGTTCAAATGACTCTGTATCCAATTGGATAGTCCTTCAACCAATCAGACCAACGATCCGGGTGATGTAGCAGCGACAGCGGCATCAACAGGTTGCCGCCATGGAGAGCTGCACTTCGGTGGCCGGCTTGTTGAATGTAAACAAGAAGCTGCTTGGTCGCTTCTCTATCGTCATCGTGTTAAAGCCGTCAGTAGCGCGACAGGTGGATAAGCCAGTTTGTGATTGGTTCCTGTAAATTTGTAATGGAAGCAGGATAGATAAACGTACAGGTTTCCAGCATGGATGTATTAAGAGAACCTGAGCTGCAGGGCGAAATCAAATCGCCGGCAGATCGAGCTGGGTTTACCCAGTCTACTGATTGTAAGTACTGAGATCCAAACCTGATAGGGGGTGTTCTGATGAATAAATACTGTTATTTTATATCAACAAAAAAAGTCCCTCATGATGGACCACGACACATCATATTTGCATGGGTTAGAGTTAGTACTATCCAAAATCTCCCTCTGGGTTTGTGTGACTGGAAAAGAAAGGCAGCAGGTCACAGAATCATCTTGTTTTCAGTGGTTTTATCTCCACTGGGGGTTGCTTACTTTAGTCTCCTCTGAGTCCCATCATGTCCTGGAAAGCATTGTGGGAAAAGGGGGGGCTAATCTAAGTACAGCATTATGCCAAAATGCTAATCCAATGGTAACTTCTAAGAGGGATCCTCTAAGCTATTCAGTGAATAATCATATGCAAGGGAAGAGTCGCTGGAGGTAAGAGGAGACGTGGGAGTTGCAGAAGGGTAATAAGCTGGCTAAAGAGCTGCTGGATGATGTGAATCCGATGTGCTTCAGTGGCTAGGGTGTGATCATGAATTAGACACAGGTGTAATGTGGAAGTTTTAATGTCCCCACAATAAAGGTCATTGCTTCGCCAACACAGGATGACGAGGACGTTCAAGTGATCAACCCTGCTAATGTTTGGTTTAAATTAATCCTTTATGTTTTGTCTTTGTGGCTCTAAAGGGCAGGCAATTAACCTTAACAACAAACCTATCGTTACTGTCTGGTGAAAGTTTCTCATCTCTAAAAAGTCACTTAATTATAAACTAAGACTAGCCTTGTTATTAACTCAATTGCCAGGTATTTTCTGGTTTATCTGGCAGGTTTTGAAAGGCTTTTATTTACCAAAAGGTTGCAGCTTTTTCTTGCATGCATTCCTTTAAAGCCACAGTGTGCAATTCAAACATTTCTGACCTCCAGTGTATCAAAAAGGCCACTGTTGCAAACATTAAGGCAGTTATTCAGCTAGTGGTTTTCTCCTTTCTGTTTGGTCCGTTGATACTTGGGCACCTGGTTGGTTGGTGAAACAGCAACAATGCTCTCCTACAAGCTGACATCCATGCACTACATTTCTGCAAAACTGACCCGTGAAAAACCTTCACATAATACAACAAATAATTTAATTTACAATTAAAATACACTTAACACATGTTGTCTTTAATATACATCTTTACTGGGTAGCATTCTGCTTCTTGCGGCTTGCATTGTGTTGAGCGTCTCTATAGCTGAAAAAGACACACCAGCTGCCAAAAGGTCAATACCCAGTAATGCCCTGAACAATACAACAATAATAAAACAAGAAGAAATAGAAATAGAAGGCAGAGTCGTTGCAGATGCAGAAGATGACACAGACAATAACGCAGCAGGATAATTTAGGATAAAAATAAACTATTTTAAGGGAACGTACTATCCAGCCTGGCTTGATGTGAAGACTTTTAACTTAAAATATCCATCATCTACCTAATAATCATCATCATCATCCTCATAAGGTTTGCACTGTACCTGTCCCTCCTTCAGGGTGATCTGGCCTTGTTCCTTACAGCCAATGAATGTCCTGGTACACCTGAACACTTGGTCTTCAACCCGCACCTGATGAGCATAGGCTGCTGGGAAGAAACCAATCCTGTCCTCAATTATCCCCTGAAAAAAAAAAAACATCAAACATGAAAACAGCTGACACATTGGAGAGCTGCAGAGTACATAAGAAGATTACAAACCCAGTGATTGTATAAACAACAGGGGTTATGTTAGTTACAGTACATAAAACCTGTATTATGTTTTTTTTTATTATACTTACTTTTATATACCTGGTACATACATATATATAAAGAAGAAGATACTGTATATACATATGTATACATGTATACATACATATACATATATATGTCTTCACCTTCAGTACCTATACATTGTACTGTATGCAGGTGTTATATCAGGTAAAGTAAGGCAAACACGCCAGATGTCTTTGTTTATCTACCGCCATATAGAGAACAGCAACAGAGTTACAATGCGTGATGAGTTTCTTCATGGTCTGGTGGCAGCCGGCTGCGTCTGTACAGTCACGTATAGGCCCTTTTGTCTCCCTAATTTATCTGTCATGCAGTTGTGTCCTGAGGCAACCTGTTGCCTCGCTCCTATAATTTACAGCTTGACTTCCTGTAATTTATCAAGAGCTTTCTGGAAAACACACTTTATCGGTTAACTGGCAACAACTAACTTGCAAACATTAGCTTAGATTTTTCCATCTTGGAAGGTTAATTCTAATTGTAAACAAAGAAAGGTTTTAGATGAGTCATGTCCCTACTTTAGGTGTAATATGTTGGTATCGTACCTACCTTCCACCAGTCATCATTGGAGTCGTCAGCCAATAAGATTCTGTCTCCCGCGCTGCAATATAGAGCAAAACAAAAGAGAAATTAAGTTTTTCTCTTCCTATCTGCATTGTTGGATAACTCCATGTACATTTTGAAGCAGAGCCCCTTTACAAAGCAGGTATTAATGACCTACCTTAGCCCTGTGCTTTAGTGGTACATGTCTACAAACCAATTATCAATACAGAACTGATTGGTTATCCTACAATAAAATGTCAATAACCTTTATTAACATCTCGTACCAATCCAGTGCATATTTAAGAACACTGTAACATGCTTCTCGTTTAAATTGAGACAGCTGGAATGATTAAAAAGTCATCTGGAGAGATGGAGTTTTTTTAACCAACTTACCTAGCTAAATCTACTAGTGACAGGCATCATTTTAGCTAACAAAATAAATTGGGTAGAAATGAGAAGCCTGCTTTTATTTATGTCTATGTGAAATTGTTGACCCATTGTTAAACTCTGTCGACAATGAAAGGAGCTTTAACTCTTCACTTGATCTCTTTAAAAGGGTCCTCCTATTCACGTATGGTATGCTGTATAGTCAAGCAGAAGAGAAGGTGTTTGGTTTTTTTCTGATTGGATTTTCTTAATCCTGTTTGCTGTGAGTAATTCTTCTTTGTCCAGGAAACGTATGAATCATGTTACCCCATCACCGCATGTACCATAATTACTAGCATCTGTTCAAAGCCGTCGGCAAAATTTGACCAATAAAAACAAAAAAGGACCAGCATAGTTGAGTCAAATGTTGCTTTACGCAATTTACCTTTTTCTTTCTCTTGTGGTTCAGTTACAACACTGTCTGTCCTTTGCTTGGCAATGCTCACCATGACTCAGAAAACATTGTTTATTGTAGGTGAGAAACAGCACAGCACCCAATGTTGTAAAAATGTCTAAGTTGACAACAAAGTAAACACATTTACTGTATGAGCATATCCTCCGAGTACTGTGCCTTAAAAATCACATTAATCCTGAAAACGTGAGCCATGAAAGGGAGAACAAAGGGTTTGTGAAATCACTGTCCATTAAATAACAAAAAAGAAAGTGGGTTTTCTGATTCCATATTCTAAAATGCAGAACTCATCATCATTACAATCACCACATAGTCAAAGGTAATCATGTAATCAGAGGATGTGGCGGCCACTGAAACTAATCACAAACCTGATTTTCTTGATCAAACTGAAAATTGAACCTTTTGATTAAATATTCCATTTTCCCCTTCATTTGTGTTTTATGTCTTCAAGCGTTTGATGTTTTGATTATTGTCTGCAGCGAAATCTCGAGGAGAGAAAAAAAAAACATTGATGTAGGCTTTCATAAGAGAATACATTTAAAACAAAGCTTGGTGAACTTTGTGCCGTATCGCAGGTGGACAGGGAGTCCAAGAGAAGAAGTCAATGAATTTTAAATTACGCCTGACGATTGAAGAAGACGTATCCATGAGTGTGTGTCGCAGGAGAAAGAGTGGAAGAACAAATGCACTCTCATATCCTTAAATCCTCGTAGGATTTCTGTGAGAACCAGGAGCAAATGGGTCCTTAGGCTGAAGGACTGCTCATAATGAATACTCTCTTCCTCAGGGCCTATTGCAAAGTATGTTGTAGATGATGCCTATGCCTCGCCTCAAATGTTCTTAAGAAAAATATTTTTGTATACTGCTCGCTGCAAAATGAGAACGTTTGTGACCAAGTCGGGCCAAAACCAAGCATCACCCACCAGCCAACCTGGCCGGAGCAAACTTTCTCATTTTGCAGCTAAATAGTAAATCAAAGCTGATTCCCAGAGGACAGAAAACTACAGCTGCGCAGCTCTTAAGCAATTGAGCCACAACCCAATCATGCTACGTTTACACGTGGCCGGCTATTTTCATAAACGGACATTTCAACCTCTCCGTTTTCAAAAATAACATTGTGCACAGCTGTCAGTTTTCAGAAAAGTGTTTGTTTACACGTCTCGTCAATGCCGCCAAGTGCATGCCAAACCTGTAGGTGGCAGTGTAACGAGAAGCTCAAGCCCACATTAGCCAATCAGAATCCCGAAAATAGCAACAACAGCAACGAATCACTTCCTCTTTCTCTCTCTCGGCTGCCTAAACCTTTGTCTCAGTTTACATGGAAACGTGCAAGTTTTCCAAAATCTCCACTCTGGCCGGAGGTTTTAGAAAGAATCGTTTTCAGAGACAAATTCTCCATTTGCATGTAAACGAAGGGCACAAACAAAGGGAAATGTCTCAGTTTTTTAAAATAAGCATGTACGTGTAAAAGGGGCATCAGTGACGATACAAAAGGTGCTTTCAATCAACTGCCAAAGCCAAAACACCAGGCGTGACATCACTACAGTAATTCGGCTGTGTTCAGATTGAAGGGCAACATGCTTGAATGTTTAAACCCACAGAGAGCAGCAGTAGCATTTTGCCCTCACTGACACAGTTTCCCAAATTCATACTACAACTGTCTACGATATTTATGCAGGATGGTTACCCTCACTTGTAGTAACACCAGATATACTTAATAACTTAAATTAGCTTCTTCTGTGGCCATTGTTCAAGTTCTTTCTGTAAGTTTTCTCTCCATATTCTTAGTTGAATGAGTATTTATGTATTGGCCAGTACAAGTCTCATACTTTTAACCAAAATAATATATGTTATTTTGCCAGCAATCAAAAATAATATATCTCCTCTTAGCCACTAGTACACTTTGTACGCCTCATGGGAGCTATATATGGACTTCTAAATGGACTTTCCAAAGACTCTCAGGATAAATCTGAGAAGACATGAGATTGACTGATATTAATAGACATCATGGCACACACACATAGGTACTATTAATGAGGCCACCCCAGAGAAATAAATCTTTGAGGACCATTACCTACAAAGAAGAAGCTAATTAGTTTTGTAAATCTATACTTGTATACCTTGACTTCTAGTGCTATAAATACAGCGATTATATAAGATAAAAGACAGACATACTAATTAACAGACAACTGAATTTCCTGACATTAAAAAGTAGATGAATATAAACACAGAAGCACAGAGGTTTTCAGACCAGAATGTCACCCTATTTCCCAACGTAAATTAAACACCTTGTGTACATGTGTTTGTGATTGTGTGCCTAGGTCTGGCATTGTATGACTGTATACGGGCATAAAGTACAGTATAATTGAGTTTTTTGTGTGTTTTTTTTTAGATTTACATTATGTGTGCTACAGAGCATACAAGGCAAGTTTAGAGGAACTGCAGTTGACAGGTGCAACATGCATGTAGTTCATGATTTATGTTGTAACGCTCAGGAGTCAATGAATGAATCTCACAAACAAGTCACAGAGAGATTGTGTTTCTCTGCATATACAATTAATCAATATATTATGACGATAGGGGTAATTAATAATAAGAGAATTCCCCCCCCCCCTCTCCCCTCGCTCCTCCTCCTCCCCCTTATAGCTAGAGTCTGAATACTGATGTAAGATGCAAAAATATTCAAACAAATAATGATCATTAAAAAGTGTGATTGCAATATTTAGGAACTGGCACAGATTTGTTTGCTCTAAGATTAAATAAGCAGCATAACCTTGTTTTAGATCCGAATCATGGGGCGGATACACAAATTATCTTTTACTTTAGTTAACATTGCGAGAAAGGGAGTTTGTGCCGCATTCATGGGGTGTCGAAATAATTGGAAAAAATAAGTTCCTGAGAGGGAAATTTCACATTGCATTAACATTATGACATAGGGCATGCCTTGGCAGAAGTCTGCACTCTCCCAGTGCCATTCTAGTTGTCTTTGTTTCCTCTTTTCTTCAGAACATTTTGAATAGCAAAACATTTATCAAAAGAGATCATGTTTCTTAATTAGATTGATGTGTGTATGTGTACACTAACCTCATCTCCAGGTCATGGCTGTCTTGGGGAGTGAAGCTGAACAAGGCCACATACGTTCTGAGCTTAAGGACATCTTTCTGTAGCTGGATCTGTTCCAACTAGAGAACACACACACACCCACGGAAACACATAAACATACAGATTTGGTTTTCAAGAAGTCTCAGGGAAAAGAAAACCTTGCTGACGCTGACAGGTTAAACAAAGCTCATAGTCACACAAATACAATACAACACCATATTCTCTATTGTCACTTTTCTCGCAGTCATATCTTAAAATAGTCTTTTGGTATTCACATAGGCAGGAGAAGCCTTTGTTTACAGAACACTGATAGACCGGGGAGCCGCTTAAGTTGTTCTGCAATCTGTTTCTTTTAAGGAACAGGTTTTAATGAATGCTCAGGAAGTTAAAACAGGACAGAAGTTGTTATTGACGTGTGAGCGCCATTCTGGCGCTCTTCACACTGCTCAGAAAACTGGTGGGCATTTTCTTGTTTCACCAATACCTTGAGTCTGAATACATGTGTTCCTGAAATCCCTCCAAATGATAACTTGTTCCTGCATAATTGCCTTTGGCCAAAATATATGAGAATTACTTTTTAAGACACACTAATGACCGTTTTTGAAAGACAGCAGGAGAATTTGCCATCTTTGTGGTGCTGTATAGTTAATGAAGAGAAGTGTTTCTGGTCTTTTATGTCTCCCTGAGCGTCATCCACGTGTATGGGCAATGTAGCTGATGGATGAGTTGAGTTAACTGCAGCCACAAGGCAAACTGCCTCTGTGGCCTCTGGGTGAAAACAACAACATCAAGTACTGGCAATCCATTACAGCTAACTAAGAGCTGCTCACTGGCCATGAGAGGCTCTCGATGCTGTGGTAGCCTGGAACACTGAATGAGAGGTCGGGCAGGTCGAGATAACAGCCTCCTTTGTAACTGAGTTAGCGGAAAAAAAGGCCGTACTGTATATGTAGTGAGGGACATTGTGGTGAAAGAAAAATGGAAAAAAGGAAATAGAAGAGCAGTGTGCATTCCTTTAAATCTGCAGTAACTGATGTGCAGTAAGATGTAACTACTTAGGTGTAGTAAAACAACCTGCGAACAACTTTAAAATATTATCACCTTATAAACTTCTTATGGTGAACCTGTTAGCCAACAGTTGCCTATTTATAATACATGTCTAGCAAACAGAGCAATATTAGCTTTAATTTGGAGTCATGTTGTGAATGTTGCATTTCACTCTCCCTCTGGCACTGTTTTGCTCCACCAACTCCTGAGAATAATATATTGCTATATAGCAGCTAAATGCCCCATTATTTACACAAACTAGTCACTACATCTTGTCATTTGATCCATTATTTTATAAAAAATATGGATAAGTGCAGCTTTAAGAGCTAATTTTGAGCTAATATCTTTAGAACAGTCGTTTGGCTATGGTGATACATTTTACACTTTCTGGCAACAACAAAAGCACCAGAATTTAGTTTGGATGAACAGAAGCTGCCTTAAATGAACAGACAAACAAAAAGAGCACCAGCTACGACAATATCAAACTTCTCAATCAGAGAATCCAAAAAGAAATCATACTGTAGCATGAGCCAGACTATTTTACTGTCAATTGATCTTGGGTAGTTTAACACAAAACCTGGGAAGTGTGAACAGATGGGGATCCTGTGTGTGACTGTGTGTGTTCCATTTGTGCGTGTGAGCCTCATCTCAAATTGAAGGCTCCTTCTCTGGCGAAGAAGCAGTTTTCAAGCGTTTTTCTCTGCTCATTACCCTGCAGAGCCTCCATCTGTCGTCTGACAGACAAACAGGCTGCTGTTAGCTGTGCTCGGTCCAGCCTGATAACACAGCACAATGCACTTCAAGTCTCTTACCCGAAAGGAAGCGCTGGACTGTTTGATTGTATTGCAGAGGATAGTTTGTGTTTGTGCATGTCTGTATTTTTTGCCTTATATGGTTATTTGTTCATTTTTGTGTTTGTCCGAGTATCTGTGGTCTTTTTCCACTGTTGACAACTGAGATAAACATGTTAAAGTATAAACAAAAACAGGATAGACGGCTGCACATAGAAACTGTGTACAAAGAACATTGATGCTGAAAGCACATCACCCACAAAACTCATCATGGAAGCTAAAAAAGGAATAGAGCAGTTTTGAAATCTGCCCATGAAATATTCATTGTTACTCTGCAGGGGGTGCCAAGATATTCACAGAGGTTTAACCTTTTTCTCTCTCACAAGCATGCATTTTGCACCATCAGCACTGCATCTACACTGTAGAGAGTAGTTGCAGAAGGACAGACCCCAGAGCTGCAGATCCAAACTTAACGTAAGGTCAGGCTTCTCTCCTTCAGCGCAGGCCAGTGGTCATGTCAGCTTGGGTATGATTTGTTACAGCAGGAAGAGAAGTTTTTCCTTCAGAGTCCTGGGAAAATCAGCAGTGAGGATAAAGGCGAGGGGCAAGGAGCAGCATGCTTAATGGACACAGAACAGACTGGCTGGGTATCAGTTCTCAGAGTGACCACAAAGAGTTCAGGCAATGGTCAGTGGACAGTCTCAGTCTGCTCTCAGAGGTTTTCAGACTGCACCAATAATACATGTTACTGTAAGTTCAAGCAGCAGAATAACAATCTCTGTGAAAAGTGAGGAGAGACGTTAACGAGAATTGCTGACAGGACAGTTCAAGCTTTCTCTAAAAGAGTACATTCACATTAAGTTTACTTTTTCTTATTCCTCCTTGTATAATTAACAGTGTTTTTGTTTTTGCTCCTAAAATCTTTTTACTCAAATTACTGTGTATACATGCTGTTAAAATTGACTGGGATCAGGCTTTTGTTAAAAGGAACCGACCGATAAAGAGAGCCTTCACTAGAAAAAATCTGAAAGTCTGAGTTGTTGACAGGACTGAAATGCAGGTGTATGTTAGGAGAACTGATCAGGCATGTATAGTGTACTCATTCTCTCTCTCACACACACACACACACACACACACACACACACACACACACACACACACACACACACACACACACACACACACTTGTCAGCATTAGATGTGTTTAATGTAAAACAATTCGATGGATTCATTTGTTTCTTACCGGGAAATCGTCAGGGTTTCTTTCTGGCTGGAGGTAATGCTCTGTCCCGTTCTCAATGACTGTGAAAACTGCAAAAACAAATAACGAATAACTAAATTAAATCTACAACCATATTATACGAAACAAGATTAAATTCAAAATTCAATTATATGTTGGACACATAATAAAGCATACTGATGTCTTTGCTATATTTAGAACCTTGCCAGAATTGGTTTAATTATGAGATATCAGGCGCCCGAATGGCTCAGTTGGTGGAGCGGGTGCCCATATATACAGGTTTACACCTCGACGGAGGGGGTTCGACTCCGACCTGTGGCCCTTTGCTGCATGTCATTCCCCCCTCTCTCTTCCCTTTCATGGCTTCAGCTGTCCTGTCAAGTAAAGGCCGAAAAATGCCCGAAAAATTATCTTTAAAAAAATAAATAATTATGAGATATCTTGCGTGCAATAGGAAACCTTAGCCTGGTGGCACTAAATCAAAGGTGTCACCAAAAACTTCACTTGGTTCACAAATATCCAAACCATTTATTTGAAGATTGTTTTTCATTGGCATAGCCTTTTTTTCATTAACCCATGCACTCTCAACAAACTAGAGCAGTGTCAAAGCCGACACGTGGCCCTGGCGAACAACAAATTGATTTATTCTTTTGTTGGGTCAGGTGCTATGCTCTGGAGAAAATTGTTGAGCAGCATTGTAGCTGTGCTTCTTTGTAGTTGTGCCTTCACTGCTCAGAGTGAATGCTCCAGATAGTGAAGGGTCAATGCCTTGCCCTTTCCTACAGAGACTATTGTGTATCTCAAAGAACCCAGGCACCACTAAATCAAGAGCTACACACAATGCAGATACAAAAAAGAAAGGTCAACATTTTTCTTTAGGCTTTTTTCCCCAGGATATTCTATAGCAGGGTCAGAGTGAGCAAACAGCAAAAAGAGAGGCAAGAGTTCAGTTCAGTTGAAAACAGTGGGGAACCTTATTTGACGGTTCATAGGAGGAGAATTCGATGTTGCAACCTTCTCAGACACCCTTGTGGCAAGAGCAATAGCAGTGTGTTTTTCCCTGTGTCACTACATGGCTGTAATCCAGATGCACACAGTGTACCGCAACAGATACTTACCATCATCGCTGTGTTTTCTCGACAGCTCCTGCCTACTGCTGTGAGCCACTACTTCCTCCGGAACCTTATCCAAGTCACTGGTCTGCAGAGATCAGAGAGCAGAGATAAAACAGATTAGATAGATAGAAAGATAACATTAGATAGAGATAGATAGACTAAGTTCAGTTTCTGAGCAGAAAACTAGCTGAAAATGCTTCCACTTGCACAGTCTAACCAGCTATTTTGGAGAAAACCGTAGTGTAGCAAACATGCTGTTCCTAAGTCTGCATTTGGAAACTATTATCATAACCCCTGTTGGGATCACATTGTCTCTGTGAGCCTCCATTGACACACACACCCATTCAATAACAGCTGCACAGGACAGGACAGGATGGCCCCAACCCAACAGCTTTCAGATGTCATCATACAAAGGCACCTATCCAGACTGCATATACAGTTTAGCTTACATTAAAAGTGATAAGCTATGAAAAATGGATTTCCTTGTGTATTACACACAAAGATGGAAAGGAGGCTGGAGAGTGTAGCTGTACAGTACAATCAGTACACCGACATCGCCCTTCATCACTGCCTGGACCAGACTGCCTTTATTGGTAGTGTTTACAGCACTGCAGTGGCAGTATCTATTTTGACCATCAGCTACAGCATGTCCGTTGCAAAGGGACAAAATAAAATACAACCTGTATTGTGCATTATATCTTAACAAAGGGATAGGAAACTTTGTTCCTTGAGATAGGAAATATGATAAATACAACTAAAAGTGTTGGTGACCAGTATAAACAAACACTATCCAACATTATAAATTATCCTTTTCTTACCGAGTTTCTGTGTGGAGACTCAGAGCCACTGGCCCTCTTGGCCTTTTGTGCTAGCGACGTCCCAAATCTCAAGGCCTCATACACAGGGTCCACCTTATTGCCACAGGCTTTAGAAAAGAATGAATACATGATAAAAGCTGACGGCAAACAAACGTTACACTTTCAGGATAGGCATAGGCATGTTGTGATTTACAATACTAAAAAACAGGTAGGTACATCTTCTAAAACAGCTCAAGTGGAAAAGTGGTTCTAAAAGGAGTGGAGTAAAGTTTTTGCTTTAGGGCATGCCATTCTACACAGAATTAAAATTATTATGGATATTTAAGCTGCTCACCGATGGGCATGACTTCTTTGATGCAGCCATACTGTTCCTGGATCAGTAATGGAGAGCTGTAGTACCGCCGAAAGCCTTTTGGCTGAAGGACAGATAGGGGGAAAAGAGAGAGAAGCGACAGACATTAGAGACAAATCAATACGCAGCACTGCAGGCAGCACAGCAACCTGACACTGAAATACTGCACATAACTCTGTTTAGTCTGATGTTTCTGAGCACAAGTGACAGAGATAAAGTTCTGCCACACTGGATGATGGACATCACTGTTTGGATGAATCACAACAACTATATTTCACTCTGCAGACTGAAAAGACTGAACAGTGTCCGATAAATACCTAAGTATAATTATATATCAATTTAAATATAAATGTACACAATGTTAGTCTGGGCTAATCAGTCAAACAGTCTAATGTACTGTGTTTGAATGTGCACAGCCCTCATTTTAATGGTTGAATGATCTGTATGAATGTAAAAATCAATTATTCAATTTGCGTTTGTAGTCATAACATATAGATAACTAAACCTTATGTTGAAAAATAAAAATGTAAGCATTAATTCTCATCGTTGCCAGACCAATTTGATGCAAGAAAAGGAAATCAAAAAACATTAACAGTTATAAGTCATTAATTAATGATGAACTACTCAGTAACAATCCATATGACTTCATAATGACTACTTCGCCAGCCTGTTGTGGATCAGCTCTATGTAATATTGTACGGTGTAAACCCAGATTTAGTTGTAATGAAACTTTTTAGTGGTCACTACTTATTCTTTCATGTTTTGTTAAAAACCATATTCATTACTAAATCACATTAGTTGTTTGTAATGGTTAGCTTAAGTATGCAGTGCACAGATAACTAAGGATGTTAAGTTTCTGTATGGGAGGGGTGGGGTCATTTGAACTCTTCTGAGCTGAAGCGATGCAAAGGCTCATGGGAAAAAATGTATATGTTCGGAACGGTTTCTGTCCTAGTTAAAGTCAGTGTGTTTTAATAATGCTCTGTTAATGTTTGGGGTGTGCATTTATGTTAGCTGGGTTTTAGTCTTGTATGGTTGATTTAGCGTTCATGTTAATCTACATTTATTGTTGCACCATGACCGAGACCCGGGTGGGGGACTGATGGGGTCTGGGCAGCTTTGAAATATGGCCAGTGGTGATTGTATAATGACTGAATAAAATATGTTGTTCTTGAAATCAGCCTGTCATAAAGTTAAAACAGTGTTTATATGTACATAGTATTTCTGTAGTACTGATAGGTAGCCTAATAATTTATATGTGTCTTTTCTTGGAATGTTTAAAGCTGTAGTGTGTAGTTTCTGTCTCCCCCATGAGGAATTCAAAGTAATGGTAACAAAACTGTCAGCATATCTACACGATAGAAGCCTTCTGTGATCGTGCACCACCCCCACCCCTCCTCCATGCAGTTGCTAGTAGCTGAGGAGGACTAAAAAAACATGATGGACTCTTCAGAAGTGGTAATTATCTTCACTCGATTTTCTGCGCGAGAAAGTCAACATAGCCAAGTCCGAGTTTTGAGGAGCTGGTAGTCTTAATTAGCTTTGTATCAATTCATTTGGCAATGGCTTGAATGTAAGGGATGTTCATTAATATATAAAGTATATATAATATAAAAAGCTTAGTCACGCACTAAAGCTTTAACTAAACATGTTTATTTTAGACAACATGACTCCAGAAAAAAATATTTCATGTTTACTAATGATTTTAAGTAATGACTACTAATGTAAACTTAATTTGTCTACTGCATCAACTTACCGCTCTGTGTTAATAAAAGGTGACCTGTTAAGTTTCACCTTGTGTAAAAACGTATTTTAAGGCAACAGGTTTCCAAGCAAATTTCTAGTAAAGACAACTAATCCGGGATAACAGTGTAGGTTATTGACATACTCATTTATTTACATTTGTAATATTTTAGTTTTTTTAGTATATCACTAATCTGTTGTAAGTTAGTTAGAGGTAAATATTAAAATATATATATATATATATATATATATATATATATATATATATATATATATATATATATATATATATATATATATATATATATATTGGGAATGAAGATAATAAAATAATCACTTATTGAGTGAATGATGACATTTACACAAAAACAGGTAAATATACAGTATTATGAACCTGTATGAACCAATTTTGGTAACAATATGGCAGTAATGCAAATGATTAATGCATCACTTATCCTACCAGTAAAATACTGATTAGCATTGTGTCACTACGCCTGTAAACATAACTTGCAAAGTATGTCCTTCTTTCTAAATTCCACAAGATGTGAAGTACACAACCCTGAATTTTACCAGAACACAGCAGCTAGCTACTTTTATTTACAGAATCTGTTAATGGGAAGTGGCAGGAAGTGTGTTTATAACAACGGAATGGCAGCAATGTAATAAAAAAGACACTAATAGCCCCGAAAAGGCGGCAACATCAAAAAACAATGGAAAGGGTGGAGTGAACACAGATGTTGAAGGGCCTGTTGTTTACAAAATGACGTCAGACCCAGTTCACACTCAATACTGCACCACCCCGCAGCTGGCGCAACATTAGTTCCACTCAATTTAAATAACTTTGAGCACATTATTATTCAAATGAAAAAATGTTAACGACTAAATTGTGCTTGACCATCATAAATGAATAACTGATTTGTTACATACAGAGTAGAAAATGTGTCAGATGTCCGGTGGTCCACTGCCATGGACCTGACTAGAAAAAAGGTCTTAAAGTTACAGTTGTAATTTATCTGCCTGTCATGTCCTCCAATCTCCCAAGGCCCTCAAACATTTATCATTTATATATCCATTACCTACCTACGTCCTATCCAATCAATACTTCCACATCAGTTTTGACAGAAGTTTGAAATCCTCCTCAATCCCTACAGACATAAAGTCATCTGCAGCACACTGAGTATTAAAGATTAATGTATATATCTTCAGGTTTTGAGCAATTTTTCTCTGTTTTTGATTTCTGGAAGTAGTCCTAGATAAACATTCATCCATTTCAATTCTTGTCTGTAGATCAGTGTTGGAGGACTGCCTTTTTTCTGTTTGTTTAAATTTAATCTATTTAGGGGGCAGGTGGTGAAATCTGCATCGCTAATCAGTCATGATTAATTCTTTCATTTGACACTTCTCATGATGAGACAGCTAAAATAAGCAACCCTTGAGCTCCTCAGGCCCATCTCAAGAACTGAGATGTCAGACTTTCAGGGGCAAACTTATTACGGAAAAGGTGAAAAGAGGAAGACTTGTTGGTTCATTTGGCTAGAAACAAAAGACACCACAAACTCGCTGTCGCTGTCAGTCACTTCATTTACTACACTGATGTTGTGACAGCAGTGATTGTAGACATGGTTAGGTTTTGGGGAAATCTGGGGGAAAGTCATGGAAGCCTTTCTTATGTGTCTTTAATTCACAATATGCATGTTTCTATTAAATAAAAGCCATGAAGAGGACAGAACTCAAATTATTATTATTTTTCATGCACATATGTTTCAGAATGCACATAACAATATTACAACCAAGCACAAGAAAGTTGTACAACAAAACCCTAAGGAAAGAGGTCTGCCTAAACATCTGTGCATGAATAAATAATTTAATTAGAGAGCAGTCATCTTTATGATTTTTGATTTTGAGGATTCAGCACCCATGCAAACATAAAAGAGTTAAGGATGTTCAGTTATTTAAATGTTTCTTTATACATACCTATTCATCTGCCATGGTTATCTGCACATGTATCTGTTATCTGGGAAATAAGTAACGTTTAATATGTATTGCTGCAATCAATCTTTGTAAAAGTGTAAAGGTGTGTTTCCCCATTTCCTATCTTGAGAAGTACTGGTGTTTGATCTCACAGAGTAGTAGTATACACTGGACACGTAAGGAAACATCTGGATTTAGCTGTGGCTGCAAACATGGGAAAAACTGATAAGTGAATAATTTTATTTATCACAAGTAACTGGGAATCCGTTAAACTACTTTTTGAATTGTGTCATTGCAGCAGAGCTAGTGCAATATGTGGTATGTGCTTAGCTCTCACTGGTTACTGAGTGAGAGTGTTAGCTGAGTTTCAAGCAGTGACTCACACATTAACTGACACATCTGAATTATTATTCATGTTTGTTCCCAGGGCTCCCAGAAGGAGCTGTCAAGATTGAATCTTAACAAAAACTGTGTGTGTCAGGAGAGGCCAAATCAACTCTGTTTTAGTGACTGGTCAGCCTTTGTTAGCTGAGTAAGAAACATACTGTATTTGCAAACTGTATACACAACGATAAACCATTTGACTCTAAGTAACACAATTACAGTGAAAATCTAACTATTCCTTTACAGAGTCTCTGAAAAAAACATAAAAACATAAATATAAGCTAATTGTTGCCAAAGCTGAAGGTGAAGTATTGCTACGTCAACTACGTTTCTTATGAATTCATCGTCACAGTCTCAGTAAGTACAGGAACCTGATGAAGAAATAGTGATACAGTGGTTTCATGGTTTCAGAGCATGAGGTAATTTGATATCTTTGCTAAAGGGTTCTCAAGCCAAGAGAAACAAGCATGGTTGCAGAAGTGTCCAAGTTTAGAGTAAGTTGAATTTAGAGCTGTACTCCACTGGGGAAACTTCCCTTTTTATGCTTGACCTCTCAACCTCATTTTCCACTCCTGAGAGCTGATCATATCTTCAAGCCTCATCCCTCAGGCATCTAGTGGAAAGACGTCACAACGGGAAAGGAGAAAGAGTCCCATGTCAGCTCTGTCAGCTGTGGAAGTAAAAGCGATGAACGTTTCTGGGCGCTGGCTTTCGCTGGTGTAACTGAACCCTCCCCAGTAAAACACCCAGGCCTCTCCAATGGAGCAACTCCAAAACCAAATGATCTCATTATATATATGCAGGTTCATGGATGATGATTGTGAATCACATAATAGCCCACAAGCTCAATTATCATCACCCAAAAATGAGGACAGGACCACAGAAAGTGTGTTGATGGGAGGGAGATGATTTACAATAACGGTAACAAGGCTTAATCTCTCAGTCTAACATTTTTAAGTTGGATGGTTACAGGTCATTACCTCTGACTTGTGAGGTAATAACACTGAAAAGCTGATATTTTGACTGAACCAACTATTAAATAAAGTCCCCTACTCAATGAGGCAGTTTTGCTCTCATTTTTTATGTCAACATGTAATCGACCAATAAGCTCTAGCTTAATTTGCCTCTGTTATGGCTCCCATTTAGAGCTCATAAGCAGAGAAACACAGGGAGGTGAATTGCTTAAATTAAAACATCTTATGGATGTTTTGCTTCTTGCAGCAACTTTACAGATGCATTTCATAGACTTCAGATAATGACATAACATTGCAGAAATGTAAACCTTTTCTCTCCAGCTTTTCACAAGCTACGAAAATCAGCTTATTTTAAGATTGACCACAGTTTTTCAGTGAGGTTTGGGAAAGGGTTTATAAGCCCAAAGGGTTAAATAATATCCTCAACTATTAAGGGTTCAGTACAGTATGTGTTTATGGGAGTTAATAAAGGAAAAATATTGAATAGCTTGGTAGCAACAGCAGCGTTTTGTGGCCATAGTATAATTTATTCAGTATAATTATCACCCATAAATATTGCCAACCTCCCATTTTTGTCATACTGAAAGGTTTTCACAATCGCACTGCCTCTGCTAGTGATATAAAAACTGAAATTGAATCATTAATGATGTGATAATTATTCCAAATATTATTTTACGCCTCCTAATTTCACTAGCTCTACTTCCATATTAATAAAGATAATGTGAAATGCCAAACAAATCATAACACTGTTACATGTGAAAATTCAATAGTGGTTATGAAGCTGCTTCAGGGTGATTGTATTGATCTCCATTTAATGGTTTATGCTGACGCAGCACAGCAGAACTTACAGAGGTAGGTAGGTTCACTAGGCCTGCATTTTTTTAAAATAGGGAGCTAAATTACTATTATGTAACACACGGACAGACAGAGTGATTATATAACGATGATGAGGACGATGACGATGACGAGGATGGATGGTGGTCACAGATGTACTAGCACACTTACACATAAAGTGTGATTTCTGAATAAGCACATTCTGGTGGGAAACAGCCAATTCTAATATGTCTGTTTTGGTTTCTATCATAATGACATCAGTAATAAGATCAGAATCTTCCAAACTGCTGACAGCAAGAAGACAAATGTTGTGTCTACCGTATGTCATGTCTTGATGTCTTGTATTATTCTGTGTCATGCATCTTACCAGTTTGCCCATGCAGCGCTGCTGTCCCACTCCATTCTCACATTTGTGGTGGAGGCTCATCTTGCAGGCTTTGCAGCGGAGGCCGTGCTTTGCTGTATTTCCCGCTAGGAACACCACATGCTTGGCTGTTGTACCTGATACACACAGTGAAAAGAGGCAACAGGTTCAGATCATGTCATGTCAGGGACTCAAAAGGTGAAAAGAGAGTGGCAAATTACACACAAAAAGGCAGAGCAAATGGAAAATATTGTTCAGAACATTGTCTCATTTGTTAATTTATTGTCTTTACACACTTATTCCTAGCCCAGAATTTCTGGAGTCGTTCCCAGCATGCACTGGGGAAAACCTGTGAAGTAACATGTGAAACGCGACTCACAAATCGTCCACTTCTGCAAAACCATTTGAATCAAACTGATTGTAATTGAGCCAGTGCTATCTCCACCATGTGAAACCATTTCAAACGTCTGCGGCTCAGCCTCACTTATCAATGTATCTCACAGTTGCTGGAATAAATGAAGATTAATCTGAATTATTTGTGAACCAAAGTTACGCAACATTGCGACAGCAAACATTCAGCATATGCGTGTGCATTTGTGCACAGGGGTGTGTGAAATGAGTAACAAATAAATATGGACAGAGAGATAGATGAGAAAGAGAGTCTTGTTCAGGGTGGAGATTGTAAAGAGAAAGGTGTTGGCACAGAATAAAGCTTGCATGCCAACAACAACAGAGTTTAAGTTTTTAATGAGAATCACTGAGCTGGGGCTCTGTGAGAGAAAGAAACACAACAAAAGGTTGAGAGATACTGCTATGCTTGGGGGGCAAAAAAGGAGTGTAATGTCAATGCAGGGGAAATCCAACTTTCACTGGTCGTCTTACAGACTTAATTAGCTACATTTATATTTGATAATCAAGAAGGTAGTCACTAGATTGAACAGGCAAATACTTCAAGATCACCTATTCAAAAGTGCTCCTAAACTTTAAAAAAATGTAAAAGATCCTGATATTACTGTTTAGACCTTGAAGCATCACAGACCATATTCTTGTTCAGGGCAGAAACAAAACAAAAAGTTCATATAGCATTTCATAAGCCCCAGCATGCAACTGAAGGGTTTGAGACTAAGGAAGATATCATCATTCACACAGGGAGTGACGTGGCCAGAGCCTAAACACCAAATATTAATAAATATTCAGCATTTAAATAATAATAATATTGATGATAATAATAATCATAATCATAATAATAATTGCTGAGTGAGTGGAATGGCTGACTTTGACTTAGTAGACAAGATAAGAGCCAGCTGTTACTGGACTCTGGAAGCCCAATATCTAAAAATGTGAAATTATTTTCTTTTTAAGTGGAGCATCTGTCAAATGCTACAGCCTCACAAAAGATAAAAGAATAGAGTGGTTCTTGAGAAGACAAATGTTCTCTAAACCATTATGTGTTACACATAGCATGACATAAACCCCCACTTTCAGTCATTCCACATTAACAAGAGAGGACTGTGTTACCAATTCCCAGTGCTGTTATTAGTTGTAGTCTGGCAGCTATGCACCTCCAGCTCTTTATTGATAAATCAATGAGCACGTGCCCTGCTCTGGCCCATACTCTGCGTGTGAAAATATGGGCATGCAAAGGATTCATCGATCTACTTCAGTGGGCGCTGAGAGCGCAAGAAGAATATAAGTTTCATCACAGAATTGTCAACTTTGTTAACGATTGTCAAGTTGTTTATAGTTTTTTTGTGCATTGTGAATGGGCATAGTGGCAAGCAAATACTGTCAACATTTCAGACCAGATTATCCTAAAAAATGCAGCATATTCAGTTTAATGAGCAGGGGTGAAGAGGATCTATGAGCAGAGGTAACACTGGATTGTAAACATGAAACCAAGTAGAACACCTGATCCCTATACAAGACAGAAAACACAAGATATTGTGTACTTAAGGTACAAAGCCCCTTGTGTGTCATTTACTTTGCCAATAATGGGAAAAAAAGCTTGGCTTGCTCTTCACATTGCTTAAATGTGAACTGGTGTCACGGCTATCTGGAGCTGGGCAGCAGTGACAGGAACTCAGTAATGGGTGGAAAACTGGATCTGTATTGCCCATTTAAAGCGCTTGTGTTGCTTGGCTGAGTCTCACTGCCACAGAGCTGGCGGAGTTAGTTAACCTGAGATGGAAACCGGGAGAAATGTGATCCCAGCCTGAGCTGTGCTGCTCTCTCTGGCATTTGCACTTTCTTGGCTACTCTGCTTTTGAAACCTATTCTTCATTTACACAACACCAAAGGAACAGACTCCTGCCAGATTTTCCATACCTTCTTCATCTTGCCTCTAATTTTTTTTCCCACATACTTTTTCCCTTAATTTCCCACTCTTTCTCTCCACTGTATCTCTCTCACGCTGCACAATCTTCTTACAATAGCCACACATTACTGATCCATTAAGCCACTGTTCTTACTTCACGCCTCCTGATTTCCTGTGCAAATAACCTTCATCAAGACAATAATTCCTCCACCTCATCTTCTTCTTAAGCCCCTTCAAAACACTGACCCGAGCAGCTTTCTTTTGTTTATTTGCAGACATTAACCAGTTTCTCCCACGGCCCTTTGATTATTTTTTACCACTGAAAAATCCATTTCCTCATCTGGAGAATTAAAATGCTGAATACATTGCTATAGGTGGAGTAAAACTGTTCTGAGATCTATTGAAATGAACTGTATAGAATACAGATGTAACATTAATTTAGGCTAAGAGTCTACAACCATGCTAGCATCTCTTTGAGACTGTACTGGGAGCTGCATGCTAACATTTTAACTATGACAACAAGCTGATGTTTTGCAGGTATAATGTTCACAAACTAATTTTGCATGACGCTAGCAGATCACTTTCTTTGAACTTTTTATGAACTGACTCTTTTCAGCTGACATTTTCCCTGCTGGCACCCATATAGTTCGGCATTTTATAATGCATTTTAATAGTGCAGTGACTGGTGTGAGGGACATTTCCAAGACATGGCAGACAATGTCAAGTGTCAACTGTAACACTAAAATGGATCAATGCGGTATCAGTGGAAGTGCAAGTTTATCACCACACAACTGTTGTAGCTTGTGTGTGACAGAAAAAGAGAAAACACGACCGTCACCCACTAGTATACACCTCTTACACAGTAGGAGTCAAAGAGTGTGTGTGTCTGATATGTTTGTGCATAATATGTGTTAATGCAGGGCGATGTAGTGTAACCTCGGTTAGCATCACAGCCATATCTGTCTACTACCCAACCTTGACCTCTGACCCCCAGATTAACTTCTCTCTG
This sequence comes from Perca fluviatilis, assembly GCF_010015445.1. Classification (NCBI taxonomy): domain Eukaryota; kingdom Metazoa; phylum Chordata; class Actinopteri; order Perciformes; family Percidae; genus Perca; species Perca fluviatilis. Next base: position 17,958,190 of record NC_053131.1, on the reverse strand, counting down.
GGGTCAACCAAACCTGTCATGTCATGTCACAGATTAATGCAAGGTAATCAAGTGAGATTACTCTCTCATTTGTGTTGAATATCAACTTGTTTTATGAATTAATCCAGGGATTTGGATGCCTTGATTTGAGGCATTTAAGGGATCTTGTAAGTAAATTACTCTATAAACCCTAAAAGTTGATGCGTGATATCAGTGATTACTGACTGACAGTGATATTTTGTAATAGTAGCCTAAATTGCTACATTTCCATCTGCATATCCCTCATACAGTATGTACTTATTATTATTATTTTTTTTTTAGAAAAACAGAGTTACTTTACAAAGTATAATCTTAGCTCTTGTGGAATTTGTTACATAAGTTCATAACCTAAAATCACTGTGAATATATATTTTTTCAAGCCTGCCCAGTAAATTATATTTCACCCGTTGTCAGCCACAAATAACCATCCCATTCACTCATGTAGATGTTTATTTAATAAGCCATTTGCTGCAAGGACTTGTAATTACTATCTCAGCAACAGCCTGTACTCGATCAGAGCATTTTATGTACCAGTAAAACTAACTCACTGTGAGCCTAACAACAAGGACATTTGCTTTTATGGCCACAAGCAGCACACTGCACATAGTATTTAGCCCATGTAATGGATAAGAAAAAAAGAATGGTAAAAGCTAGAGTAACCTTGGAATACATATAGGAACATGTGGTCAAAGGTGCACACTGAATACACTTCTTAGTTAAACTCAGGTTGAAGTTGGGTGGAATTTCTGCTTAACTCTATGATCTAAAAACAATAATAACTGTGTGGGTGTCCCGCCATGACAGGTGCAACAAAACTAACAGGAGAGTGAGGAAGAGTTCTGGGAAGAGACCTAATCGGGCAATGAAAGTGAAAACACATGTGTGGCAGACTGTGTGTGTAGTAGCTTTACCTTTCTTCTATCAGCCTGAAAGATTGAAAGTTTAAACTAGTTTTGACAGTCTCCTCTCATGTGTCTCTAATGACTAAGCAGAGTCAAACAGATGAAGTGTTGACTGTTAAAATACATTTACAATCACTCCTGTGTATGACTGTGTTTTCTCTCTAAGTCATTATCACAGTCATTATTAGTATTTATTATTTACTATTCTCACTGTATGTTGGAGTACAATTGTTCAACTGAACACAGTGTATGAACTATGTACAAAGGGGTTTAAAACAAAAATGTAACACCTACAGAAAAATAGTAATATGTTTGTTGCTCTATTAAATATTGACTAATGTAACGCAGCGTAAATTCTGTCAGGGAGATGTCATTTACGTTTACTTGTTTCTCTTAAACTGATCAGCTGGTAGGTGGGTGTACGTTCGTGTAAACCAATCAGAATCGGGCACGTATGTTCAAGCCAATCACAGCATGACTACCTTGTTTTAAAGCTGTTCTCTCTCCTGCTTCTGTCAGTTGTCGTTTCAGACGAGAGTGTGACCCGCCTCCTCCCCTTCTGCCTCCAGGCTTTTTCGACCATGGTGTCTCGGTCTTATCTGGCTGACGGCTACCTTTTGGTTCTTCCGGTCTACGGATTTTAGTCACCACCACCTGTGTCTAGACTCCATTGGGGGATATGTTTGGTTGTCTGTAAACCTCAATAATATATATATATATATATATCCCTTCTAATATGGAGTCTAGTCTCCAAAATAATTATATGTATTGTCTTACTTTGCAACTGTTTCTCACTAATAAATGTTTGCATATCTGCAACAACGTCTCTCCTGACTGAAATGTAGTACTGCTCTACCTTCATCTAGTACACCTAATGAATGAGTCAGTGAGCACTAAAATATAATTCAGCCACTTCTATTATGGATGACACATTTCATTTGTACAGTCTTTTATATAATAAAAGACCCTCCCTTAGGAAGAAGGTGTAATGTTTCTACTGTAGGCTACCTTTCGCAATATTAGCATATTGGTATTAATCTACATATTAGGGTGTGTAGGGTGTATCAAAAATATATCGGGATTGAAAAACATTTTGGCAGTGACATTGGTTATGAGATGAGAGGTAAAATGATAATGTTTTCCATTTAATCAATTTAAAGATCACAACATCCTTTCCAATTATGTTATTTTATATTGGTTTTACGTGTTGTATCTCTATATTTTACTTAGGTTTTTATCTAGAGGATGAGACTGACAAATGCGAAAATCTGTACTGAAAACACTTGTTTTGTACTTGAGAGAACCCACAGTGTGGTTTTGTGCACACAAAAATGTGTATTTAGTTTGCTGTGCACTTATATTCCTTTAGTTACAAGTATTTTCCACTTCACAGAACCTTATCCACCTGTATCAATGTTATAAAACACTTTTTTTATAAACAATTACTGCACTATTTTAAGTGCATAAACTTGTAGCAATTTCTTATGAATTGCCATTAGGTTTCAATAATCACAATATGTATCAATTTGAGTTCCCTCCACCACAACTATAACCTGATCGCCAGATGGTTTGTTACACATAACCATCTCAGAAGCCTTAATTGGATCAAAAAAATACCTGGCAGGGGATTGGATGAACTATCTGTCTATCACATGATCTCTCTATCATTGTTGTTTATAATGTGCAGTCGCGGCCGTCACACACACCTAAATCAAAGCTGTAGCTGCCAGTAGCTTTTTGGAAACTAAATAAAATTTAACATTACATCATCAATTAAAACCCTGAATCTAAGTACCCTATATAAATTTTTTTTTTTTACTGATTTATGATTTATGGCTATGATCTGATCCCCTGGCATTTTCTGTTTTTGTATGTTTTATATGTGTACCATGTTATTTGTCAATAATTGAATAAAAAAAGCTGCCAGTAGCTCCTCACATCGATAATAATATTAATCTCGCTGCTGTGCAAGGTAACCACAACTATCTCTCTCTCTCTCTCTCTCTCTCTCTCTCTCTCTCTCTCTCTCTCCCCCCCCCCGTGTGTTGCCCTTTGACTCTGACAGCACCATCGCAGCTCATTACGCACACGAGCACACACACACACACACAAACACAAACACACACACACACACACACACACACACACACAAACACACAGAAAACCACCCTCCACTCTTCGCTCTCTCTGCTGCTGACCACACTGTGTTCTCATTAAAGCAGGACAAATGAAGAAGAAGGCTGCATATTTTTTCATGAGTGGACCAGAGGGCTCATCACTTATCACAGGGCCAGGCAGGCCTGGCATCATACTTTCATATTATCAACAGACCACCAGAGGCCCATTCAAGGCTTCGGCCACTGGCCGCGCCTGACTGGCCACGCCACATAAAACACACAGGAATAATGGTCGTAAACGATGTAGAAGTATGTTTTATGGTGGGATGAACTTTAGTTTTACCAGTTGTCATACATTCAAAGCCAGTATGTATTTTAGATGAGCAATACCAACAAAAGATTTCAAAAGGATTATAGTGTCCTCCATCCTAATGTGAAATGACAGAAATCAGTGTTTCTTGAAGAGTTTTATGCTTATGGGGATGGAAAAGCCGTGATATCAGGGGCTTGTTAAGCAGATGGTACGGGCAGCCCTTGTCATTATCTTGCTGCAGTGGCCCTGCGAGATATAGGCTTAGTGGTCCCTCAGTACTGATGATTACAGTTTTTTTCGATTGCTAAACGACAGTGGGCACAACTGGAGTCACATGTGCAAAACGCTAACAACAGTCTGAACAGCAGCAGTTCATGTGGACCAAACTCTAGTTCGTTTTTCATTGCTTGAACACAGTTTTCAAAACTCTACACACTTATCCCATGACTTTAACCACAACGTGCACAACACTGTAGATTTACAGCACTTTGTTCAAATGCTAACACACTGCTGTCAAAACTGTTAACCACACATTCAAAATAGAATAGATTTCAGTCTGGTGCCTATCAAACACTGCTTATTGCAATTTTAGCTGAAAGCCTAAGCAGGTGTCTTGTTTTAGACTAGTTAGTGAACATATACGGTATTTATACAGAGAAAGTTCAGAAAGTCTTTTTTTGTATACAAACACCAAATAAGAATGAAACTATCATACACTGTACTGTTTGAGAGAAACAGGTAAAAGAGCAAAGATACTACAGTAATATGTCCAGGTAAGATGTCTAAGGGTATGTACACAGCTATAAAAAAAAAGTGAAAAACACTATATCTTTACAATAGTAAAACTACGTTCTTACTGTTTTTCAGAAAGTAATGGAAGTGAAAGCAATGGAAACACCACATTCATTTGTATTTAGAGATGATGCAGACATCCAATGTGATGAAGAAAACCTGCCACATGATGCTGGAGAGAGGCAGGCTTAGTCACACTATTCGTTGGTACTGTTATGTACTTTTAGTTTTTTTTCCTCCAGTAATTCCATAAATTACAAGAGACAAAATACTTTATTGAAGAAAACTGCTGATTTTCATTCCTTCTTGTTTACCTTATGTAAAAATTGGTATGCTATACAATCTATATTTTTTCCTTAAATAAACTGTTGAGTAGTGTCAAGTCACTCAAATTGTTCAAACTGTAAAGATGAAAAAGTTTGTAATTTCTGTATTGGTGTTTGATGCTAGTGTTTTTACCCTCAGTGTGTTCTGAGTGACAGTGTGTGTTATCTCAGTGAGGCCTGTGCATACTGTTTGAGACGTGTGTTAAGAGTTGTGTTGCTTTGAATGAGTTTTGCAGGTGATGTGAACTGTTTAGTTCAGGTGACTGTAGGTAGTGCAGACTGTAGTTTGAGTTTTGCACATGTGACTCCAGTTGTGCCCACTGTCGTTTAGCAATTGGAAAAAACTGTAACACGGAGGGGAGCAGCCAGAGAAGCTGGAACATCTGTCAGGGGGGGAACAGGTAGAGGAGCTGTCATGGTTGTTGGCTATCTGACACCCCAGCAGACAGATGGAGACACCTTGCTCAGTGTGCAAAAAAAGGAGAATAGAGATACCTTGGTCAGCAAGTCAAGTTAGATGCTCAGTGTTAGGTGCCGGTCGCGTCAGATTGCCCCCAACCAAGAGCCAGGTTCCGTACGAGGTTTCTTTCTGTTAAAAGGATGTTTTTCCTTGCCGCTGTTGCACCAAATGCATTGGGTTTCTGTAAATTATAGAGTGTGGTCTAAACCTACTCTACCTGTAAAGTGTCCTGAGATAACGTCTGTTACGATTTAACACTATAAATAGAATTTAATTGAATGTCTGAGACTGTTTCGATACATATGGCTTGTGTGTTCATTCTTACTGGATGAAAACATGGTATTTGAGATATAAAACAAAGGTTGGTGCTTTAGGGGACAATAACCTCTTACATCCTGCTGTGTCCATACCATATGTGCATATTATTGCATATTTATTACTCTCTAATTTTGATTCTGTTGACAGAAAAGTTTTACTTATAACTCCATCAGGTTATCTGATGAAGGTCTCATTATGAAAAGGTCATTCTGAATGCGGTGATTGCAAAGTTCATTAGATGATGTGTAGGATTTATTTTACCTCGCTATTTCCTATGATCTTGTCACTGTGCTTTGCTGATCACACTAATGAAGAGGGAGGCATTGTAACCATACCTACGATCATGTGGTTGCAGACGTCACAGAACGTGGGCTTCTTGAAGATGTGCTCCATGAAGCAGTGTCCTGCCGAGTCTACCTGCAGCGGGTTGCGTGTTTGGGAGCGCGATGTGGGAGGAGGAGCCGAAGGGATGGCTGGAGGGACCGGAGGGATGGGGAGGCTGGTGGTGTGCGGCGGGGCCATCCCAATGTTGCAAAGATGGCCAGTGCTGCTGCTCACGTCCGAGAGCAGCTCCATCTTGTTGTCACTGCTGGTTCGAAAGAAGTTGTCTGCGCTCTTGCTGCGGATGCTCTTGGTCTTGAAGGACAAGGAGCGCTTGAGTCTCTGCAGCTGAAAACGAGAAATAAAAGAGTTGAAAGAAAATGGAGCAAGGGAGAGAAAAATACAGAAAATAAATGAGAAAAGAGAAGACAGAGGAGAGAGAAGAATTCAGAGCAAGTGAAGTAAATCCATTCCTGTACAACCTAAGTAATTTACAAACTTAGTCTCTAAAACCTTCAGGCAAATGTCTCAGTGCCCAATGGCTGATAAAATACCATTTCAAGGGGCAGCTTATCACTGCTCAGTGGAAAACCATCGAGGTTCCCTACCTGGAAGGTAATGTGATTTCCTGGTTGGAGCAATGCATCGCATCAACACTATTTCTCACACACTGTGCTGCCATTTCAGCCTGTATCAATCTCCTTAGGCCCCTCTTTTACAGTAATGCTGTTCATAACACTCCACACTGACAACTCCTCATTTAACCTCTCACTGTGTACTTCCTCCTCTGTGAAACCCACTTAATTCTGGGCTCAAACACGCAATAAAGCTTCTTTAAGCTAATGTAATATGATTTTATGGTTCTGGTTTCTGGCTGGTGTGTGGCTGCAGGTCTCTGATTGAAGAAATGGATTATGGTTCAAGTGATTGATGGGTAGGGAAGGACTCCTAATTATCCATAATAGCCTAGCACACAGTACAGGCTTGAATGTATAACTCTAAACAAGTAAACACCTGTGAGGATTTATTGTTTTGCTGCTGAGTGCAGAGAGGTTGATCTGTCATCTTCGACGTTCCAAATGAATATGCACACACAAACACAGTTTAAATCAACCTGATTCTGAGCCAAGATACTCGTATGAAATCCCAGACTTAAAGTACAACACAATTAAGTGAATAAACATACATACATTGTTAGCTGTTGATATTGTTGCCACCTGAATAAATTGTTTAGAGAGCTTATCATTGCTGCTTTGGTATGGAGAAGATCAATCAATTCTACGGGTCACTCTGGAAACAATCAATTTGGACCCTTCACTACCATTACCACCCACACACAGGAATGCACAACAGACGTGAACATAGAGCACACAAATATTCTACTGTCTTCAACCTCTTGTAGTTTTTGATTTGCATGGCTTTTACACACCCTAGAAGGAAAAATTATGGTAAAACATAACAATAATTTTAACACAGTTAGCTCTAGATAACTACATTTGTAGATACCGAGCAATTTTTCAGTTCAATTAGTTGTACTTTTTTACAAAGGATGTGATGGTAAAGGCCACATCTCTCCTGTAAGGTGGTTTTATGTATCTAAAATAACAGTACGGGAATGTGTGCATGCATCGAGGAGCTCATGCTGTGTTTGATGGCACCAAATATATAAGAGCTGTGTTCTATCTTAAAGCAAGGGGGGTTAATGGGGGCAGGACTGGATAATGCAAAAAAAGAAGAAGTCAAAATCCACTAATGACATGTATATATATCAATCAAATCATTGTAAATGTACTGATGCAGCCTCTAAACAAAGAGTGCCCTCTAGAAATATGGGTGATGGTGGATGAAACCTTACATGGCACTGATGTCACTAAGTGATGTATCTTAAAAAGCAGTAAAAGTTGTAACGCAAAACAACTTGTATCTTAATGTACATGCAGGTATGCTGTTATGTTATAATGGACTCAAATCAGCAGTACGCTACAATTTACACAAGAGTGGAGGCTCACCTTGCGCTTGTGATGTTCAGGCCTCACAGTATTCTTAAAGGAGGAATAAAAACACAAACACAGCTTCACTTAATGGTAGAAAACTTGTTCAGCCTATTGTGGAACTCATTCTACGTATACTGTCTGTAAGGATAATAACACATTTTCTTTAATCACTTTTTTGTCTCCCTGAGGTTTTCTTCTACTACTAATAATATGAGTTATTGGAAGGGAGTGCGGTTGTTTGGCAGAGGCTTAATGTGAAATGTCAGCCAGTACTCTCTTGAAATACCCAGTGACCAGATGTGCCAAAGTAAAAGCTTGCATGCAAAAGCTTTAAAGGTCCCATGACATGGTGCTCTTTGGATGCTTTTATATAGACCTTAGTGGTCCCCTAATACTGTATCTGAAGTCTCTTTCCCGAAATTCAGCCATGGTGCAGAATTACAGCCACTAGAGCCAGGCCCACAATGAGCTTTCCTTAGTATGTGCCATTTCTGTGTCTGTAGCTATTGAGGAGGAGAGAAGGAGGGGCAAGGTGGAGGGTGTGTGTGTGGCCTTGACCAACTGCCACTTTGCTCGTTTGAAAGCCATGATGTCTCTCTCTCTCGCATGGGTGGGCCAAATTCTCTGGGCGGGCAAAGCAGAGAAAGGAGAGGTAACCATGCTCCTTATGACCTCATAAGGAGCAAGATTCCAGATCGACCCATCTGAGCTTTCATTTTCTCAAAGGCAGAGCAGGATACCCAGGGCTCGGTTTACACCTATCGCCATTTCTAGCCACTGGGGGACCATAGGCAGGCTGGGCGAACGCATATTATTGTTAAAAAACCTCATAAAGTGACATTTTCATGCCATGGGACCTTTAAAGGGATACACCACCGTTTGTTGAAATAGGGCTTATTGCGGTCTCCCCTAGCTGTAGATAGGTGGGGCCAATGCATTTTTTGTGCATGCATTGTTTTAGTCCGGTGCAACACCGGCAGTGCCGCCGCTAGTTAGCTTAGCATAGTGAATGGAATCCTATGTTGTCGGTTAGCATGTTGTGAGTAAAAGTGAACCAACAAAAAAACGAATTACTTGCATTGAGACAAAAAATGCGTTGGCCCACCTATCTACAGCCAGGGTAGACTGTGATAAGCCCTATTTCAACAAACGGTGGCGTATCCCTTTAATAGACACAATACAAATAGGAAGACATCTGTATGGTTCCAGCAAAAGCTTGAACTGTTTCTCTCAGGTTAACAAACATTTCATTTAGTAAATATTAAAGAGAAAGTATGAGTCTCATCTGTCCGGTCCAGGCCATCCACTAGCATCATGACTAGTCCAATAAAAGTACTGCTAATTGTAGTAGTCTGGACAACATGTGACCCACATAGATGGCAAAACGCCTGAGGCAGCTGTGGCTCTCTATCACACAGCCTTCTTTCCTGCATCATCCACAAGTGGAAAATACAAACCCATATGGCACTTATTTAATAATATACACATAATATTAACACCATATTGCTTCTTTCTCCACAATTAGTAGGCTGATCAAAAGCTTTAAATAGTTGTTCCATCATCATTGATCTAGGAAAAATTTATTTAAATGCCATAACGCCCAATTAGTTATAGGTTATAGACTCCAACCTAAAGAAAAAAACTAGGTATATTTCTATTAAAGTTATATAAAGAGTGTGGTGCTCAATAGTGAGTTTGGACTGATCTCATCTTTATCTAAATGTTGTTTTTTATATAGTACAATATCATGATGTTATTCTATTACATTCTGAGGAGGTCTGTTGTACTTAAATGAGTCTGTAGTCACTCTTCACGGCCCTTTAAACGTGTTTTCTGCGCTACTTATACAGCTGATGATCATTTTGAAGTCCCCCACCGTCATCGGTTGGTGGTATCCTCCTTAAATTTAATCAGTTTAGGCTGTTTGTTGAAGCTGTTTTAAAAGGCTCGTCAGTCAGTGAATCAGTGATTTAAAAAGTGACATAGTTCACATGCATGTTGTTCTTTTTGGGAGCTGGTCCCTGTTGAGTCGATGTTATTGTCATGTTGATAGAAGTTAGTTTGCCCTATTCCATTAATAAGAGTTAGACTGATGCACAATGCGGATTCCACAGTATATCCGTCTATCCGAGGGATGGTAAATAATAAATAATAACACAGTCCTACCTTTGTTTCCTGCTGGCTGGCGTTCGCCGTCGGGGATTTAGGTGTCTCATCCTGGTCCCGTTCGTCCTCTTTGCCCCCACTTTCGTCCTGAATCATATTGGTCGGTGGGATCATCCTCCCTTTTTTCGGGATCTCTAAAAAAACTGTTGCTCTGTAGAGTTTGTTTTATCCAAACTGTTTAGCCTACATCGTTTCCATTTCTCTATAGTCACCGTGACCTGGAGAGGAAGTTATCCAGATCCACTGCTGCAGCTGACTGCGAAGAGGGAGATACGAATTTCATCCGCCGTCAGGAAAAGATGATAAAACGTCTTGAGGAGGCTGCTAGAGTGCTTTCCAAATCAAAAGTTGAAAGGCAGTCCGGTTCGGCTTGAAAGTGTCCTGTCCTTCTAAAGGAGGCTTTCGCGATTATCGCGTCGTAGTGCGTAATGCTGCCAAGACATCTCCAAGTCCACGCTGTGCGCCGTGCGCCACTGCCAATACTCTGATGGGCGGGGAGATGTAAGCGATCAAGGGAGGGAAGGATGGGGAATATGACAACGACTGTGTCCTCCCAAAATTCATATGGAAGACGCAGAGAAACATATGTCATTTGTTTCATGTCATTTGTGTCATGTTTCCAGGCCTAATCCGCTTATTTAATAGAATGTTCTGGAAGTTAGTTATCTTCCTTGTTTAGTCTAATTGACATGGACTTGTATTGTACCTGAAACAAATAGTGCTTTGGACAGTAAAGGTCTGTCACATGATTTGAAGACTATAAATACATTTAAGAATAGAAAGAAGCTTTGTTTTGACCAAAATTATACTGAATTGTTAAAGGAATAATTCAACATGTTGGGAAATAGTCTTGTCATGAATTGGAAGAGAATACTCGATTCTGATTGGCTGCAGGGTGTCTATTGATTCCTGCTATACCATAGTCTGGATGAATACACAATTCTGATTGGCTGCAGGGTGTTCATTATTCCTGATTACTGAAAGCACGGTCACCTACGAAGCAGTTCCAATGAAACTGCCCGTTCACTGTTCTAAATCAATGTGCTGGCTATAGTAACAGCCTGCATCTAAAATCTGAATATTTTATTTACAACACTGAGTGTAGTCCTTTAGTGCCTCGTCCTCTGAACACCACAGAATGGCAACTGGTACACTCAAGCTGCAAGAAGTACACTTCCCATCTGAACTTATGATACTTTGTATCACAGCGATCACCTGGCATCCCATTTGCTTCTCAACTCACAACTTCAGGCTGCATCCAACAGTGTGGCCTATCAATTGTTCGTGAAAATCTTCTTGATATTAGTTTGGGGATAATGACATGGTCATATCTTAGGTTCGCCCTATTTACTGGAGTAGTGAACAGCGTTTCCTTTGAAGAAACGGATTGCCTTGTAAAAATGTTTAGATTTTGAGTGCAAAATGCATGAAAGTATAAATTAATGGTCTTACTTCTTTCTTTTTTTGGCAAGTGACCAATGTGGGCTAATGCTTCTTAAAGGTCCTATGACATGGTGCTCTTTGGATGCTTTTATATAGACCTTAGTGGTCCCCTAATACTGTATCTGAAGTCTCTTTCCCAAAATTCAGCCTTGGTGCAGAATTACAGCCACTAGAGCCAGTCCTACAATGAGCTTTCCTTAGTATGTGCCATTTCTGTGTCTGAAGCTATTGAGGAGGAGAGTGGGAGGGGCAAGGTGGATGGTGGGGGTGTGGCCTTGACCAACTGCCACTTTTCTCGTTTGAAAGCCATGATGTCTCTCTCTCATGGGTTGGCCAAATTCTCTGGGCGGGCAAAGCAGAGAAAGGGGAGGTAACCTTGCTTGTTATGACCTCATAACAAGCAGATTCCAAAACGGCTCATCTGAGCTTTCATTTTCTCAAAGGCAGAGCAGGATACCCAGGGCTCGGTTTACACCTATCGCCATTTCTAGCCACTGGGGGACCATAGACAGGCTGGGGGAACTCATATTAATGTTAAAAAACCTCATAAAGTGAAATTTTCATGCCATGGGACCTTTAAGGTGTCCATAATCAGGAGTGAATGGACTGGGGGAGGCAACCGTCCTTCACTGTGCATTGGGCGGTTCTGGCCTCCCAGTTGTCCATTAATTCCTGATAATAAACACCTCGTCAGGCATTATCCTTTACTTAGATTAGTTTAGCATAAAGACCTGGGGAAACAGCTAGCTAGCCGCTGGCTCTGTCAAACCCACCTTTTCTGAAAGAATACACTCAAGAAGCAACCAAGAAACAATGACACTGTCATATATTAACACATGGATAAGCCATTCTTTAGGAAATAAACAACATTATGACACTTAAGCTTTTGCTGTGAAATATGAGGAGTCTCACCCGCTGTAGTGATACATCACGCTGCCTCCCTTCAGGCTCCCCTGTGATGTGATGTCCTTGAAGTTATAACCTATAGCGGGATGAAGGAGGCAGGCGCCAGACTGCAGCCTTCTCACCCTGACAGGAATGCAAACACCACCACAGTCCCAAGGAGTGAGTCTACATATCCAGCTCAGTTTCTGCTCGAGATCAGAAGGGATTCCCTACTAAAAAACCCTCATACTCTGAAATGAGACTTAAATATGGTTTAATGTTAATAATAATCACTTGAGCTTTTTTGTTTTGTGAGGCTAGTTATAATTTTGTCAGATTATACTTTACAAAAAAACTGTGGATGTGTTATTTTGACACTCCTCGGCCAGTTGTGATAAACAAGCTCCCTCCAATTTACAGCATCATCAAAAAGCATCATCTGAATGACGAGTATTCAGGGGGCGATGATGCATTTAGTGTTAAAGAGCCATACATCAGAGAAAGCACTGCAGAGTGAATGAAGCACAGAGATGCATTACTGCTAATAACTGTCTGGGTGATGGCGTGTATATATATCTACAGTTTCATATGTGATGGAGTTTAAGCTACAGGTTGTTTACCCTGTGCTTCGTTAGTTTAGAATGTGCAGTATAAGGTGTTATTAATCCACAGTTGACAGGTTTGGGGTATAACTGCCAACTGCTGTTTAAGCTAAATGAATCTATAAGTGTAGATGTATTCTGAGAGAGCACAATGACTGAGGACAGTTATTCATACATTCTGTCCTTGTACCCATTTAACTCATGAACTAGGCCTTGTCAACAGGATCACCTAAAGAGAATTCTGGGACACAAAAACAACATTTACACCAAGGTGACCCCAAAGACTGGGGTGGTGAAACTCTGACTTAGGAAATTATCTTCCTGATATCTATAGACAAGTGGAACATGACTAAATCCATTGCTACAATTTGACAATCCCAACTCAAGGTAATCTTACTCACTTTTTCTGAAGCTTTGTTGAAATTCACTTTATCAGCAAATGGAGTTTGTTTATGAAGATGGACCCATTGACATACAAGCTGTTCTGAGTTGGGAATCTTTAGTCCAACTACTGTTCAAGTCAAGAATGACAAGTTGACTTCACATGCTTTACGGAATAGTTTGACAGTTTGGGGAAATAAGCTTATGCGCGTTCTTGCCAAGAGTTGAATGAAAGGATCGATACCACTCTTGGTTAGCTTAGCTTATCACAAAAGGCTGGAAACAGGGAAACAGCGAGCCTGTCCAAACGTAACACAATTCTCCTACCAGTCCCTCTAAAGCTCACCAGTGCTGGTAATCTAATTCTTTGCAAGAAAGCGAAAACGCGTATTTCCAAAAATGCCAAACGATTTCATTAAACTAAACGGCAACATGGATAAGAAGTCCTAAAAATGGATGAAATTTCGAAAGAATTTCTAAGAATTTCAGATTAATCTCCATGACAACTGCAAACTCCATCCGCTGATAAAGACTGTGGAGTTGACACCTCCAGAAAAAGCATATTAGGGCACCTTTAGTTGGGTACTTTTTCTTTTCAAACTACTAATTCCAAGGTCAAGAGTGATATGTTATGCTTACCTGTTGAAAATGTAGTCCAAATGATACAAACCAGTTAGGGTCTGCCCTGAACATTTCTCAGGGTAGCAAGGACGGTGTTAAGCTGACGCTTTCACACGATACCCTATTGCCAGAAGAGTGCACAAGACAATCCCCCGAGTTAGTCAGAGAGCCAGACAACCAGAACATGAGTTAATGTTGCATTTGTGCATGTACTGTATTGTATGTCCATGAGGTGTGTGGTTACTGTGAATCATGTCAGCAGAAAAAGCCAAATGTATGACCAGTTGTACCAGGAAGCCAGAGGAGAGAGCAAAGTGTTGAAGAGGGAATGAGAGACACAGAGAGAACATTATAATTTCCTCTCTCAGCTGGTGGACCATCGCAGTGGAAGGAGGGCATGAAAAGATGAGAGAAGAAGACGGAGCAATGGAGGAGGATAGGACAAAGGATTGGAGCGATGGGTTCATTATTCCAAATGAGAGGTTTCAGCGAGGCAATGTGAAGTTGTGCAATTTCATGGCTCACAGTCGGGTTTTTTTAAAGGATTTTTTTCTTTCTTTATTTCTTTCTTACAATTGTATTCCTATGTATAAACAGCACATTATTAATAGAATATATAAAGACACCAGTGTGACCTCCTCCATTTGTATTAATCTTGAGGTATTTCCTTTTGTTTTAATACAGTAACTCCCAGTCTGTTTATCAGTAACTAATCATTAGTGCTTGAGTCACAGTCATTCAGGAACTTCTCATTAACTAATCAGTCATTCCTCATTCGTTCCTCAGTAACTACTACTCATTTTTGTGTACCTTATTGTACATCTACTACATAATCCAAAACACAAAGGGCATGGCCTTAATGGTACTGCCCTGATTATGAAGCTTGAAGTTATAGATGTTACACAATATTTTAGGAAAAATAAACACAAGTGATGATAGTGGTCATAATTGAGGATGAGTTGTTGTTAAATTATGATGTTTTTTGTTAATATGATCTGCACATGCAAAGTTCAAGCCATAATATATTTAATAATTTCTGTGTGCTGATCTTAATGCCTGTAAACAAATCACAACATGCAGGTTAGAAGATGTTACTTTTTCTTGTAAACACTACACAGTCATGCCATTTCCGCTCATTGTGTCTCATGAGGTTATGAAATCCCCTATTAAGCTTTGTCACACTTGGATGTGCCAAACTCCACATTTTGCCTCTTTCTGGTTGGTTCTCAGCTACTCACTTAATATGTCAGCCAGCTATTCTTGGAGTGAAGTTTCCTGCTCATGCACATGGTGTTCGCATTAGTTTCTGGTGCCAAAAAGACATGATCAGAGTTAAATCCTTTCATCAACGTTATCACATTCATGGCAGAAGTAATAGAGCTAACATGTGATTGTAGTAATCCTTAATAATGATCCATCCATTTTTTATCATTATTTCTCTTTTTCATATTTATTACAATAGTCACTTTTTGACAACACCGTGAAAAATGTATGGGAAGGTGACTTTCTTGTTTGGGAGGTTGTTATGACTATGATTGGATCAGTGGAGCTTCTGTGCCATGAATGTTTTCTAATTTAACACTGCAGCAGTTCTATAATGTATATGGATCATAACAAAAAGGCATTGCAAAGCATTTCTGTAAATTTCTGTCAATGATTAATATATATTTTAATATTAATAATTTCAGAGCAAACAGCAAATATGTGAAGCATAATAATGAAAACTAATTTGATCATATTTACTGTAAATTAATGGAGGCATATAGAGAATAAAATTATATTAAGTGGTTGAAATGGCCCTTCAACACCTATCATCTCTGTGTCCTCAGCTCAAAGCAAAAAATGAAAATGTTACCAATTACCAATAACCCAGCCTGACATTATACACACCCCCACACACACACACCCACACCCAGCGTGTTTTGCAATAATGGACAATGTATTCCCTAAGAACCAAAGCTAATTAGCCCATCTTATTATGAGCCATCCTAGGAATAGTCTCTGCAGGGTACATGACAAGTTATATATATATATATATATATATATATATATATATATATATATATATATATATATATATATATATATATATATATATATATATTGCAGAGAGAGAAAGAGAGAGAGATTTCAATTAAGAGAAGTGTAACTTCCTAAATTAACCAATATATAATGATATTTATTTTTTATGATTATTTTTTGGGATTTTCCCACTTTTAATGGACAGGACAGCTAGGTGAGAAATGGGAAAGAGAGGGGGAAGACATGCAGGAAATCATTACACATTGGACTTGAACCGTGGACCTCTGCATCGAGGCATAAAGCTCTATGTATATGTACGCCTGCTTTACCAACTGAGCCAACCTGGCAACATATAATGATATTTAAAGAATTAAAGACAACGACAAATCATGGTTAGAAATTAAAATCATGGGGTATACAGTCTGGCCCAACATACCCAGGGACCTTTGTAATATACGATGGTTTGTGTTCTCATCTTCACTGTCAGATGTCCAATGAAGGCAAAACAGCCAAAAAGTAATCACTTTAAAAGTTAAATTACTCATAACTCAGATTGTTTTTATTTTAAAATGACACCCTCTCCTTTAATCAAATCATTTACAATGTTGTCGCATTAGTTCAATAACCATAACTTTATCGAATTGTAAGCGTTCTTTACTTTGGTTTTATATTTTTACAAGAATAGTTTGACATTTTGGGAAATACACTTATCCCCTTTCTTACCAAGAGTTATAGACGATGATCAATACCACTCTCATGTCTGTTAAATATAAGGCTACAGCCAGCAGACAGTTAGCCTAGCTTAAAGACTGTGAACTTGTGAACTCTAAGCTTTCAGAAAACTTGTACTTACGAGGTTGTGAATAGAAGAGGGGGGCGTTAATATGGACTCTTCTCATGAACATGTTAAACACGACCCATTTGAAGCCACCAGTAGTCTAGACTTCCTAGCGATTCCGCTGGTTACCCCCCACAGTGACAACAACACTCCATTCATGAGAGTAGTATCAATCTTCTCATCAAACTCTTGAAAGGTACGCAGAGACGTTAATTTGCCAAAATCAAAAATGTTTGTGAACATGGCAGGTTGATATTAACACTGAATGTTTTAAAATGCTAACTTTGTCTCAGCATGTCTCTACTGATTAGTGAATCGTCAGCACTTTAAAGGTGTAAAAGTGAGATGTTGAACTCTGTGGTGTTCAGGTTCGAGCATTGTTCTTTCATCACTGTATTTGCTCCAGTGACGCACTGCTGACCCCCCTACACCCATGTAACTGGTCTCCAGCTGGTCAGAGTAAATGAGACAGCAGAGACTAAAAACAGCACAGAACAGCAGGTGGTCTTCTGCCTCGCTGAGAGCATGGTATCTCAGGCAGGTTGATCGAATGTTGTTTGTGGTCACAACATATTTTGTCAAATAAACCAAAATTCCTTAAGTTCGCTAGGTATACCAGGAGAAGTTTACTGAGTTATGTGGATAACTCAGTAAGAATTTGCTTTATATTCTTATAGTCTTAGGTAAGTAGTCTTACAGTCATACTAAAAAAATACACTCTTAGTTTTAAAAAGCAACAGTCAGAGAAACATGACCAGAGGAACTGGACAAAAAAATTTAAATATGTTTTAATTATGTCAATATGCTTAATAACATTAAAATATCAACAAAAGTTGAAAGGATAGGGCTGACGTAATTCTACGTTGTTTTTTTCTGTTATTGTTAACAAATCCCATAAGATGGCCAAAACCAAAAATGTGTCAGTCCATCTTGCAATACTTTCTGGCCCTTTGATTCTTATTGAAGATGCAAATCTCTATAAACAGCTCACAAATGTATAGTTTTATTTCTAAAAAAACTACATTCATTTACAGCTGGGCACTGTAGTTTTCAGCAAATGCAACACAAACAAGAGCAAATAGTACATTTGTGGAGGACTCATGCCCTCTTTCACATCAGAATGAAAGCTTTGACGCTTCTCAGTTTTCTCTTCAATCTCCTTAATCTACACTGTTCTACTTATCTACTTCATAAATAAGATGTATATTAAATATATTGTAAAATGTATGTATTTTACATGAGATTGACTCAAACCAAACTACTTCATTGATGTATATTTGAGTTTTTGGACGACAATAGAGGCACAGAGAAATAAGCAACACAGGATCAATTAATTCTTGTTTTTGTGGGGTTTTTTACATTGTACTTGTTGACAGAGGAAAATAATATATCACATAAATATATCATATATACTATGTCATTTTCTGGTCCCATGACAGTTGCAAAGAGAAATGTATGAATTACAATATGCCTACATAATGATCATTTGACTTTTATTTTAACTAAAATGTGTTCACTTCATCAAACATACAACTCGTGTAACCACCAGTCTTTTTTTCACATGCTTTGCCTAAAGTGTAATGTTTTATTTATACCACGTGTCGGTTCAGCCAAGCAATCTGATTTATTAAAGACTGGATTCAACCATGCTGTTAATCCCCATAAAACATTGCTAGCTGGGCTTTATTGGTTGTTATGTCAATTTCTGTGGTAACAAGGGAGCAAATTAGCAGTCTCTCTATTTCTCTTCTGTCCTGGATTCATATATATTTACACAATTCTTTCTCTGAGATCACACAGAATGAACTGTTTGATATTTTAAACTCTTTGAAAACATTTATGGTATAAATATGCTTTTTTTTTTTTACTCATGCTGACAGCTTTATGTCTCTTTTCCAACATCTGATCAATCTCTGTATCAGGCTTTCTTTCTTTTCCTCCAGCTGGAAAACTGCTCAAATCACCCCCATTTTAAAAGAGATGATCCAACTCTTGTTCAAGCTTCATGCCAATATAAATTCTCCCAGTAATATAGAAATGAATGAAAAGAAATCATCTCCAACCAATTAAACGATCAGGTGAAAAGCAATAACCTCACGATATGGTTTCCCTTCTATACCTGATCAGCCATGCCTGCATTATTAATATTTACTGATCAAATATGTATCTCACTCAACAAAGGTCAAGTCACCACATTTTATAGACCCTTTAATACAGCGAATCATCAGATTCTGAACAAACTCAGCTCATTTCAACTCTTCTAGAGGTATACATATCTATCTAAAAGGTTGCAAGTTGTAAAAGTCCCACAAGGCAGCATTTTGGTTCCTTTACTGTTTCTACTTTATGTCAGTGACCTTCTAACTGTGTGTAACCACTATAATTGTCTACTTTATGCTAATGACGCTTTAATTTTTCTTTCTGAACTCTCCTCTGATCTTCACTATTTGCATGACTGAATGCAATCGAACCATCTAACTATCAATGTCAAGAAAACGGGATGTATTTTAATTCCACTAAGAAATCTTGGTCTGGCCCTATTCACTTTGTAAATCAAACACTCACCAGCACAGAAACCTACAAATATCTTGAAGTACACCTCAATCCACATCTCACTTATTAATGCCACATTCATAACTTGACGAAGAAGCTCAACCAAAAATTGTATTTTTATAACCAGATCAGGCCATTTCCAGTGGTGGAATGTAACTAAGTACATTTACTCAAGTACCGTACTTAAGTACAAATTTGAGGTACTTGTACTTTACTTGAGTCTTTTCTTGTCATGGCACTTTCTACTTCTACTCCACTACATTTCAGAGGGAAATATTGTGCTTTTTATTCCACTACATTAATCTGACAGCTGAATACTTCTTCCACCACTGACCATTTCTCACTTAGAATATTGTCTCGGACACATGGTCCTTACCACATAGGAAACGATTGAACAACAAGACTGTACAATGTACAACAGAGCTCATGAGATCCATGGAAACCTTGCTCCTTGGACTCACCACTGCACTGCACTTTCACATTCTAACGCCAACACAAGAGAGGACTCAGAGATCAATTTTGCATGCACTTACTCCAGTACCGCCCTACAAAAACAATTAGACTACACTAATTTAATCAATATATTTGGCATCAGTTGTTTAACCTCTGGTTGTAGCTATTCAAGCATCACATGCCTGATTTACCTTGTTAGAATGTTCCTGGTGTTTAACCACAAATATGAATTACTTCAAATAGAAGAGTAGTTTATGTCGCCCCCATGAGGAATTCTAAGTAATGACAACAAAACTGTTGGCGTGAGCTGTCGCAAGCCGCAGCTGGACTATATTGACATGATACAAGCCTTACAGAATCACGCACGTGCCCCCACCCCTCCTTTATGCAGTTGCTAGTAGCCAAGGAGGATACGGAGGATTAAAAAAACATTATGGACTCTAAGGATAGTCTTAATTAGCTTTGTAGCAACTCATTTGGCAATGGCTTGAATGTAATGGATGTTTATTAATATCAAAAAGTTACACACTAAAGCTTGAAACATGGCTTATTTGAGTTGAGACATGCAAGGCAACACGGGCATCTGCCCTGGACAACGGGTTAGCATTGAAGGCATCAGGTTGTCTTTGTAGCAATTGTGGTTATTTGATTAATCACGGTTTTATTTGGTAATATTAATTGCTAAAGCACAATAAAAACTGAAATGTGTTTGTGTGGGGTGCATCTTGAACTCATTTCTTCCCTGGGGACTCCAGCAGGTTAATCTAGCCCTGGAGACATTAAAGATTTCTCATGGCTACTACGTTTGTTTGTCATATTTGAATAAATTGGTCCAAATAGGACAGGTAAAGATGTTTCAATAAACTATGAATAGAATGCTCATCAGCTTAAAAATCATCAGCCAACAAAAATGACCATAATTTAGTAACAAATGAAGCTAAGCGTAAATTCTTAAAGGAAGACTTCATATACCTTTTCCATCACTCATAATGATCAGCTGTTTCATGGTAATCAGATCCAGCGGTGTCGTTGTTAGTTAAACCAATCAGGGTCGGCCATTTGTCACGAGCCTATCACAGCATGATATCCTGCTTTAAATCTGCTCTCTCTTCCACGGTTGGCAGTTGTCGTTTCAGGAAATAGTGTGCGTCCCGCCTCCTCCCCTTCTGCCACCGGTGGTCAAGCCCTCGGACTTGGGTTACGTCTGTGCTTGGCTGTCGATGGTTCCTCTGCTCTTTCACCACCACCAGTGTCTGGACTCCATCGGGGGATATGTTTGGGTTTCCTTAACCCTTTAGGACATTTGGTTTCGATGGAGTTCAATCTCCAGAGACTTGTTATATTTATTGTCTTTACAATAAATATGTTCATAATTGCAAGTCTCTCCTGATTGAAATGATTGGTAGTTGTTTACTCATCCACCTGTGGCAATGAAAGATGAACAGTATTTTAAAAATCCACAATGTCATTCAACCACTTTAAAAGCATAAATAGTTTGTCACAATTGTATGTACTTGGAGAGCATATTTGCTTCTGTCATTTCGGGTTTTTTCTACGGAAAATGCATCATTTATGAATGGCAGCCACATAGGCCATGATACTGGGGTACCATCTGGGACTTACAAACCAGCCCCCATCAATTTCTTATCACTTGACTTATTACTCTGAGCTGAGGGACAACAGAGAGAGGAGGAAAAGAAAATGGGCATCTTTTCTGTTTCCCTCTCATCGAGCTACTCAGGGTCTTTTTTTATAAGACTGCCATTTCCTGTAGACACTTTTAATATATTTTCCTTCTAAGGTAGCTGATTAATGCTAGTTGTCCCCCATGAGGAGCTGGCAGTCTGAAACAAGGCCATGATGATGACTTGATCCAATTAACGGAGTAAAATGATGGATAAGAACACACCCCAGATATCTGGTTGCTGTGCTGTCCTAATACAGATACCATCAGCTTCATCTGTAATCCCTGGTCATTACAGCTTTTTTACTTTTTTTTTTTCTCTTACTTGCAAATGTTGCAAAGGATATTTTGACATTTCGCATTTTTGGGATTTTGGATGAAATATGAATACCACTCTCATGTTTGTCTGTTAAATATAAAGCTACAGAACCAGAATCAAAATCTTAATGGCCAAGTAAGTGTGAACACATACAAGAAATTTGACTCCGGCTCTTTGTTGCTCTAAAAGTACATACACAGAAATAGATATACGGCTAAAAACAAGAAAAAAGATCCTAAAAAAGAAGCCTATTTGCTTAACTTAAAGACTGAAAACAGGGGGGCACAGCTAGGAAGTCATTGCTCCCAGCCAAGAAATAGTCCCATTTATATTACAATATTTTTACACTTTGGTTTCTAAACGAGATACAGCATATTAATTATTGAGCTTTAGAGGTGCTGGTAGGTGGATTTTGTTACTTTGGACAGAGCAGGGCTGGCTGTTTCCATGTCCAGTCTTTATTCCAAGCTAAGATAACCTGCTGCTGGATGTAACCTCCTATTTTCTGTAGGTGAGTCTTGTGAATGGTATAAATTTGTTGCTCATCAAACTCTCAGGAAGAAAGCAGTAATAAGCGTATTTCTTAAAATGTGAAACTATTGTATTTCCTTAAGGTGTAGTGTTGAGGTGTCTGATGTTTGATAGAATTACAGATATTTTAATCAGCTTAACAGGAAACATGTTCGTCTGTTAAACACAACACCAAAAAAGCAGCAACAGGTTCACCATAGTGTTACATTTGATTCGCTGTTGATGACAGCGGCGTTGCGCTGTCATCAACAGTGCCATTAACAGTTCCACTTATGGACGCAATTTACTTTGCATCACAAAGCAATCATGTTTAGAGGGCAAACCCACTAATAAGACAGAGACACTACACAGGCCTAAAAATAGAAACAGCAGGGTGAATTCAATGGAGTTGCAGCCGCTCTTGTGGAGCTGTTCCTGAGTCATAAGTGTTAGTTTTGTGTCTTGATGACGCTGGCGGATGCGTGGGTGACACTGGGGGAGGGTTGGGTGGGCGCGTGGTAGGAGCAGCTGCTGTGTTCCCCCAGACCCTTCTCATCCTCTCAGTCTTTGGCTTCATTCAGCTGGTTGTTGCTATGATACAACATTGGAGATGACACTCAAACTCAACACGCAGACAAACACTAAAAAGCTGCTGTGTTTTTATCCATTCTGGGATGTGTTTTCTATTTCTGAAACAATTGAAATGTCTTGCCCACATCAAGTTGGTTTGGAGTCGAACCAGGATCATTTAGCTGAACACTTAACATATTGCTGCAGCAGTAACCTAAGACACGTTTGATATGTATATTACTATGGCTTTTTCAGGTTTTCTCTCCCTCATACTTTATCTCATGTGGATTATGAGGAGGACAGAGTTTGGAAGCTGTTTTGATCATCATGAAGCTCAGTGCACGGTGCTTCTGGTATTTCCTCTTGTGTTTCCAAAGTTGAAAGCCATTCTGTCCAGAAAACTGTCATTTCTATTTTAAAAAAAAACAAAAAAAGTGGTACAATGTATAACCACACTAAACTCTTGTTTAAAATGTACTTGTACCCAAATAGCAAAATGTATTAATTTAGCATTGCAATAAGGTCAGAAAGGCTGCTGTGTGGTTGTTTAAATGTTGAAAATAAATCTATTTTAAGGGCAAACATGTTTCCAACATTTAATCATTGTCTCAATGCACAATACTGCCAACTTCCAAAATAATACCATTTAAGGGGTGTGTGATAATATTTATTGTAAAGAAAGCACTCCTTCACTGTGATGCATGCAACTTCTTTAATTACTTCCTATTTAAGTTGTATTTGGAAGGAAATGGCAAATATCATGTCGTTAAAATGTACAAATTAAATAAATCATGAAAAGGTGTGTTTTCTTACAGTTAATGAGTGTAACATTAAATTCAGTACATCCAGATTAACTAAAGTTTAATCCCTGACACCCTTTTAGATAATGGGTGAATCAGTATTCATTCATTGCCAGTATGAGTAAAAATCTGATGTTAAAGAATTAAAGAATAAAAAGTGCTTTGAATTTGTTGTCAGTGTCAGGCGTCAGTGTAGATTCAAAGCTTCAGTCTGAAAATATTGCACAGGTGATTCAATTGTATTTTGCTATCTGGAAAGCTACAAGTGTTATTTTGGAAAAAACACAGTTGTATTTCCAAGATAACACTTTGTTCAGTTGCTTCTCTTTGATGATGAAACCTTACTTATTATGAAACTATTATTTTGAATTGAGGATGCCAATGAACATTTGAAGATGTGAACTGTGAATAAAGGCATTTCCTGTCACTCCCAAAGGAGTGCAAATAAATTATACCTACTGTGACATGTTTTTTGTAACATCTGCTATATGAGAGTGATAGCTGTCACAGTGATCTGTGCTCCGCTGGTTTCGCTCAATTTCGCTTCAGCTCAGCTTTAGCTCACATCACCCTCCATGCTGCAGCGGTGCTCGCCACATTTGTCAGACAGAATAATCAAAACCAAAAACCCGAACAATGTTTCTGTCCAAAGTAAAACTTCAAGACACAAGACAATTGTCCCTCCATGAAGGGATACCAAAAAGCAATTCCATTGATGATATTGTTCCTGGAAGTAACAAATGGGCTTGAAACCTGAATGCCTCTGGGTGGCATTGGGAAACATGTAGGACATTGGAGGGAAGTTTCTGTTTCAAGTGACAGGTCTATTTATGAAGAGCTTCCAGCAACATAAGAAGACATTGATAAAAAAGCTCTGAGGCTCAGGGAGATGGAGGAGCCACTAACCAGTCAGTATGACAGATACTACTTTTGGCATGTTTGCTGCTTCAGTGCCACTTATCACAGCGCTTGGCTGGGGCTACTGCCCCATGTGGTGAGTGTGGAGTCCGGCAAACTACAGAGGAGAGGCATTAAGAGACACGTCTTCTCTCAAGTATAAGTCTCAAATATTGATGAGTCAAACCATAGAAATAGAATGAGAGTGGAATTGACATTCCCATTCAAATTAACATGGTAGTAGAGTAGTACAAAGCATGGAGAGGTGCACTATGTCTGTTACCTGCTTTTAAATTCTTTTCACAAGTCTCGTAGTAATGAAAAATGTGCCAATGTCACTTTAAACTAAAGGCCTGTATTTATAGGTTTAATAGAGCCTCATTTTGACTAGGAGCTCTATTAATTGAGCTCTCCACAGACATGTATCTAAAATAGGTAGGAAGTCCATTGTGGAAGGTCAAGAGGGACAAAGTAGGCCAAGGACTCTCACAGAAAATAGACTGTGACTCACTGAGGGGCCGGATCATCATGGGAAAGAACAGGAAATGGGAAAGAATGTGGGTTAACAATAATCCTTGAAATTACCGGCATACGGGACTCGTACTCCGAGTGCAGTCCCCCGCCCCGTGGTGTGATTAAGTGAAGATGTGCTACGTGTTGCAAAAAAAAGTGATGCCATTTCATATTCCAAGCAAATATAGCTTATCTAGGAACATCATTATAAGGACAAGACTTAAATGGGCAAATGTTTGTATAAGTGATGGAAGTACTGTACTTAAGTACTATTTTGCATTACTTGTACTTCACTTGAGTATTTTATCAAAACATAATATATAAATATATCAGTCTGAACGGTGTCATTCTGCATAATGAGCACTTTTACTTTTGATAATTTAGTCCATTTTGCTGAATACAAAAAAAAAATTGACTTGTATGTGTAAAGGAGTACTTTTAAAGTGTGGTATTGCTTTTACTTTTAGTAAAATATCTCAATACTTCTTTCACAACTGGTTGATATTATACTGAATGTAAAGCCTACATCCCCATCTCACTTTCTCTAGAGCTCATAATAATCCCAACCACTGACAGAAAACACTGATATTGTTTGACTGGTGAAATCAGATGCATCTGTAGGGTAGTTTGT
The DNA here is from genome assembly GCF_010015445.1 of Perca fluviatilis. NCBI lineage: Eukaryota > Metazoa > Chordata > Actinopteri > Perciformes > Percidae > Perca > Perca fluviatilis. The sequence continues at coordinate 17,932,741 of NC_053131.1, read as the reverse complement.
GTCACATTTGTGTGGTAAAAAATGCCAAAGTTTTAGGGTGGAAATTAAGTTGCTCAGTAACCAAATGTTATTTGTTTGCCTGCACTGCCCCCATGTGGTGATATTTGACACTGCAAACACAAATGAATCTTTCCACAGACAAAACTATAGTAAGTTTCAAAACATCAGCCGATCTTTATTTACAAGTCCTAATATGACAAAAAATAAACATACAGGTAGTGGTGGTGGGCTCGACCTGACACAGAGGTACAATGGTGAGAAACCCATAAACTCTACAAGAGAAACAAAGTCATTCAGTTCTCTGTGGAAAATCCTTCACTAAATTCTCCTCTTATTATAACTTATTATCAAGACTAGGGATGCATATGGCAGAGAATGCTGTGTAAGGGTCGACATCTTAAGTAGAGACACACATTGAATATATATAAACTGGCATATAGTAGTTTTTCTTAGATAGTAGGTTCATACTTCATCACTGTCCAATGAGGAAATTAACTATTGAGAAGATCACCAAAGACAAGTCAAGGGCCAATTCTAGCAAGAAAAAAAAACAAAACACACTTTAATTCCACTGCATACAGTGACACACATATGGGCACAATCTTGTTTCAATCCAAACAGATAAACTTAGAAGTAACTTTTCACACTGTAAAACTACACTAAGGGACTCCTATGCATGTAGGCATACACATGACAGATGAAAAACAGAGTAGGAGTGACATGTATGGAGGTAAAAGTAACATGAAAGCAAGTCTTTTCTTGTGAGGGGTTATTTTTTAACATTCAGCACACACACACACACACACACACACACACACACACACACACACACACACACACACACACACACACACACACACACACACACACACACACACACACACACACACACACACACACACACACACACACACACACACACACACACACACACACACACACACACACACGTTATGTTTGTGAGATAAAAACATGGGAAGAGAATGGAGGAAAGGACAGGCAATGAGCAGTGGGCTGAGTACAACAAACCCATGGCACTACAACTAATATGGGAATAAAATCAGGCTTTGGAACAGGTAATAGATCTGTGGTAAGGCATTACCAAGAATATTCATCGTTATCATCGGGACTCACAAGCATTTTACCTATGGCTTTGTCAAAACTGCATACAGAATGATGTAAAAGCACTCTTACACATAGCTCAGTTGTCTCTGTCCAAACTGAGATCACCTCTTTAATGTTGCGTCATTAAAGGTGGTTTCAGCTAGTAATTAGAAAAATCTACCAAGGGAGGGGATGTGTTCAAAAAGATCTGTACAAGCTTGTATTTGTCGTTGCCTTGACTAAAAACAGACAGCTGCAAACAATGATGGGTGCACATTTCACTCACACACTTCCTTTGATTTTTACACAACACTGTTCACTTTTCATAATCATCATATTCTTGCTCCTGTCAGTTTGGGTTTCAAAATCAGTACCCTGTGGTTCAGTGACTATCAAGCTATATGTTAATAACAAACAAGAGGACAGGCATAAGAGTGCAGTGGAGCAAGAAACATACGGTACACGATGCTGGGCACATTTACGAAGTCAGACCTCAAATGAAAATAATAAAAGCAACGATCTGAAGTTATATTTCCCACACACGCTGTGATAAGATACAGTACATCTCTGCATGTGTACACTAGATCTGTTCTATTTGTACATAAAATATGTTCAAGTATGTTACAGGACTTAACATAACTGAAGAAGAAAAAGAATTTGCATTGTTTCTGGAGGAAAAAGCACTCCCTTTTGTAGCATGATGGATAAAATGCTTTTTAAAAAAGGGACATTCCTTACTTTAAGTCCAAAATCTGTGTTATAAATGTTTGCATGTCAGCCCGTCCTAAATGTTCTATAACATATATAATATAATAAATTGCATCTAAAATTAAAGCAGTCCGAGACAGAGCAAGTTTCCAGACAGCAGTCTGTGGAGTCCTTATTCAAAATACATTTCGACATAAAAGCTTTTTTTTTTTTTTAATAGAGAAATAAAGTGGATGCAATATGCAATGCATTGCTGGAACTGATTATTGTTATCAAGAATTGCCTGTTCCCCCTCACACAGCAACAGCGGTATGAGGTTCACATATGGTTTTGAATGTCTGGGACCAAGTGATTTTTTTGTTCTAGCTCTGGCAGACAGCTAATGCCTTGGGTCTGAGGAGCAAGGTTGTTGATCGATGGGTACAGATTTCACAGGCAAAGGCCTAAAAATTATGAGGGAGAGAAAAAACAACAACTGCTAAGAACCCACAAGAGACCTAAAACTGAGAACATTGGCAATGATAACCTCCCGCATTCCTTCAAGGGCTCATTATACAAAATATATATAAAAAAAAAAAAAAAAGTTCTCTACAATCCTGTCCTGACTTACATGGGGCCGCAGGATCGGGTATTGATGATAAACATGTGATCAGGCTACTTCCGTTTCACAGCGTCCGTATCTTCTTCCTTCAAGACAAACTTTTTCCTCAGAGCTTCTGAAATCAGAGAGGCTGAGTCCTCCTCTCTGAGGGAGGTACAGCCTCTGTTGTACCTGCAGTGACACCCAACAAAAAATACAAACCATGTATGAGAGGGTATACAATGTTATTTTGAATAATACCATATTAGAAAGAAAAGAAATATTAACATATTAATAAAGAATTTTCCTTAAAGGAATAGTTCAGCATTTTGGTTACACTTATTTGCTTTCTTGCTGAAAGTTAGAGGACAAGAATGATACCACTCTTGTGTCTGTATGACTTTATAAGACAATAAGAAAACTCAGAATGAGCTTTGTAGTGTTCGGCCCGCTGACTACTCTTACCTGTCCTTGCTCATCTTCATGCGGTTCATGTCCTTCAGGATGTCCATAACATCAGCAAAGCTGGTGGACTTTGATAGCGACACCGTATCCTCCTCTGCCTCGCGGAAGTCCATGCTGGGTCTGTCCAGGTCAAAGGTCGCTGATGCCGTCATGGAAACAGGCGGCAGAGGGTCAGGGACAAGCTCTGACACCACAGAGACCACATCTTCCTCTTCTTCTTCTCCCTCCTCTTCTTCTTCTTCTTCTTCTTCTTCCTCCTCCGTGACATCACTGATGACAAAGGAAGCGGCAGCCGTGGCAGCCGGCTGGTAGGGCGCCGTCTCGAACGGTGCCATGGAGAAGCTCATACTTGTGTCGTCAGGGGAGAGCAGGTCAGGGGTCAGGGGGTTTGAGCCTGAAAGAAAGAAGAGGAGTAGGGTAGAGAAATTAGTTTGTAGTTGTTCAGAAAAGTTGGACAATGTTGAGAGAAACAAACAGGACAACTCTTAAGGTCAAAAGCTGGGAGTTTGAATGCCATTTATAATGTGAATTTATAGCTTGCGTATAGGTATGCTATTGTTGTCTTCAGTAGCTCTCCTCCCAGGAGGCATTAAGGCTTAAATGTTGTGCTGCAGGAGAGTCTACATTCCATTCAATCAAATTTTCTCTTAGCAGTATGTGATTTCTTCATGAGACAAGCATTTATGGGTGAAAAATCCCAAATGCTTCTAGGCTCACAATACCTAACAGCTTAACTGCATGACTGATTGAAAATTAACAGAGTTTAGGAAGCAGGCTCACTTGACAATGGTGCTTTAATCTGATAGCTGAAGTTCCTTGTGTTGCTCTTCTAAACGACATCAGAAAGTATGTTTAAAATCAGTAGCGATATAATACATGTGACTATGTGACACTTTCTTATGACATCCCTGATGAAATTTTCATAAGTGACACACAACCACCACTGACCTACAAACTAATGTCAAGACATTATAGTACCAAACAGCTTTAGGAGAATTAGGGCATTCAACTTGGCAACAAAAGGATCACAGTCACATGAAGACAGTAACCCTGTGATGAAACATAGGCTCAATAAAGCTATTTTAAATTGACCCTGCTCTGAGAAGCTTAATGAATCATAGTCTGAAGTATCAATAAAGAGTTAGGTGTGCTTCCAGTTCTCATGTCACTGAGTTTTTATCACTATTCAAATATAGACTGTAGAGTGTTACCTACCAGAATCACTTGCCACAATCTTGGCTATCTGTGCACGGAGTCTGCTGAGCTCATCCTGCAGGGCGGTAGTACGGTTCATCGCCGTCACCCCAGGCTTCCTTAGCCCTTCCACCCTTTTGCCCTCGCGGCGGAAGTTGGGTACAGATGAGTTCCTGTGGAGCACCAGGAGAGGCGTGGGCCGCCATTCGTGTTTCAGAGGACGAGTGTCACTCCTGAAAACACAAGAGTGGGTGACCAGCGTTACTGAACAGAAACCTTTATTATATCAAAACCTCAGGGGGTTGAGTCCAGCTTTGAAGTATGCTTAATGTCGTCTGATGTCTCTCTTTCCCTTTGTCTGCTCCTCCGAAAATGCCTTAGTGCTCATCAATACTGCACCAGCAGTTTATTACAGGTACAGCCCAATCCAATAGCACTACAATAAATCCTATATTTAAATGTATAATGTTCTGTATTTACCGCTACATACGGCTGCAAAAATCAACATAGAGCTGAATCAACACCTCTCGGATACAGTACAAAAACCTGATTTTATAACCGTGTACTGCAACTTTATAGGCTGCACATGCGCACTTAATAAGATGGAAGCTCAGAGAGTCTAGAATAATGCAGTTATAGATTAGTGACTTGGCACTACTTCATAACCTTAGTGGTTGTCTCTTAGGGCTTGGCTGGATATTTACCGCACTCTGGCATATGTCTCTTCTTCATCTGCAACAATCCAGGCTATATCTGCCAAGGTAGGAACCATAGGGCCATCCATAGGCCGAAGACGGGGCAAGCCCGGTAGTTCCTGCAAAATGCACAAGAACACAAGTTAAATGTTGTATACACAAAATTGTTATTGCAATAGGGGAATATAACTAATAGACAAAGAAAAGGTAAAAGATATTTACCTGGAAACATGCCCTTTGTGGAGGTCTGAGTGGAAGAGTGGAACCTATTCTTCTCACAACACTACGGGTGGATCCATGAGGCTTATTCTGCCAGATAGGAATAACTTCCTGTAAAGCATATGTTAAAAAAAATCTGTCTCTACACAGAGTATAATACTTTAACGTTAGTGCTTAGTCTATAATTTGCATTCCCCCACAGTCATGTGCAGGGGATACCAGGAGAAAGGTAGTGTTAAGTTAAAGACATCAATTTAAAGACATCATTAACACCAAGGAAACATACTTACTGTGTCTGTTTCCATGGTGATGGTGGGTCAGTCTCATCCGCTGGGAAGTTCAACACCAATGCTTGGTGCATGCAGTGGCTGAAGACAGAGTAGTTCAGTGGACAGATGCCATGTCAGTGTGGCTCTTGGAATATAAATTAGGGATTTGTTTGAGCATCTTTTAAGAGACACAAGCAGGAGAACACTGCATTATTACACCCACTAACTAAATCATAAGTGGCACAAAACTAACTGTATTTTGATGACCGATTAACTTGACCATTAACCTTTTTCATAGTAATATCTAAAGTAAAATGCATGAGGTGGATACAGCTTCTGATTTTGTAACATCAGCTTAGTTCTCGCTATTATGCATCATTATGCATTATATTATTGTTACTTCGTATTATTAGGTGGAGCTGGAGCTAAATCAGAATCCTTTTTGCAAGAGAGGCCTGAGTAACGTTACTGCAGAAGAAATAAAAAGTAAAAGGACAGCCTTTCACACGCAAGCCAATACATACAAAAAGCATTAGAAACATATACGCTACGGGTCCAATCTTAAAATAATTAGTTAATGTGCACTCAGTATTTTTGACTTCATATGCTAGCTATCTATACAATTAAAAAAATAAATGATTAATATTAAAAATATTAAAATGTTATTAAATTAAAACTATTAAAAAGGTTTAGCGATCTAACGCTAGCTAATGTCGGTACTGCTTTTTCTCACCGTTACATCAACATATGAAGGAAAGGGTAAAAATCATCAGTGCTAATTTAGCTAACGTTAAGTAACTTAAAACAGCTAGCTTTAATGTTGTTGACGGTACCGCTACAGGCTGCTTTGACTAACGTTACCGTTGATGGAACATGATGAACGACAGAAAGATAGCTTTAATGCAGGGATAGCTATGTGAATAGCTTTCAGTCCATCATTAATCGGTAGCTACGGGTATCAAACACAAACATACACAGTGACTGTCAGTTAGCGTTAGCAGCACCAACACCGGCCCCCTGGTTGACCCTCAACGGTAAACTAACACCACCATTTTTACTGTGTTTTGCTTCCCCCTCACAAAATGAAATCAACGCTGCAAGAGCGCAACTTACAGTAGAGTAGGACTGTATCTGGGAAAGCTAAACCGTGAAATTATTTACAAGACGCAGGTTCTAGTCTTCGTCTTTCAGACCGGAGTTGTGTTTTCGCTCATTAGGCCGGAAACCTGTGCCTCCCTTGCCTGTGATTTGATTGGCTGGAGCTCATGAGCTTCCTTTATCAGACTCTATACAAGAGCGCCTCCTAGAGGTGGAAGCGGGCAGCGCTGAATACAGAATAAACAGTAGAAGCACTTTTTTTATTCTTTAATCTAAAAAAACAAATAAAAATAATAATCTATAAACATCAAGGCGTATAAACGAACAAACAAGGCAAACTACGAGAGAAAGGAATTCCAGAGTCAGGAAACGGGCAGGAAGAATCGCTACAGAACACATGTCGCCAAAACAACCAGATACAATTTCTTCCCACAGGCTGACTATGATTCACGTAACACCAGTCCATATGTGGATCAATCCCTGTGCAATAATTCTGTAACACCATCCAGCATCCACCTCAATAAATCAATGTTAGTGTTAAACATGTTAAACATATATTTACTGTCATATCCACCTGCAACCTGTTATAATAATAATGTTTTCCAGCACCATTTGCACGTTTCCATTGTACTATTGTCTTAGTGTTTACAATCCTCAAAGAGCTGTTTGTTTACATGTGTGTATGTACGTATGTATTTATATAGCCGATAAAAAAATGTATAGGCTACAGACTACAGTCAAATGTTAATGTTTACTTTGTTCAGCTTTGTTGTTCTTCTTTTTGCCGTGTATTTTTGTGTATGTACTTGGCATTGAGAGCAACAAAAAGCCGGATTCAAATTCCTTGGATGTGTACTTGGCTGATTCTAATTCTTCGTGAGCTCTCTGAAAACACAAGATGTATCACTCCAATCTACTTCCGCCTTCGCTGCTGTCAGCCGGCCGGCCGACGGCCCTTTAAGCACTGGGCGGGGCTTGAATATTGAACTTGTAATTGTTGTCTGCGGTGATATCATAACACTGCAATATGAGGACGCGATCATATGACCGCGACCCGTCTCCATCCATGGGCAAGACACAGGTCAGTAACGATACCGCTCAGTTTACCGTATGCTCCCATGCATTCTACATCTCTGTTGAGTTGCTGATGTCATATTTTTTTTCCTGCCATATAGCAGCAGTCTCGATCATTCTGTAATGTCGCCTAAAAGGCTTACTTCCTCCACGGTGGTTATCGCACCTCCAGCATTCACAGGAAGCACATTGTGATCATTCTTTTAATCATATGACCATGTGAGTAATGTTAGAAGCTCTTGAAGGATGCAGGACAACGCTAGGCTAACCCTGTATGTATTTGAGATAACACACATACTGTATCACCACCCAAAGGTGTGTAACGTTAAGCCTTGTAATGCAGTATAAATTGCCGAAATTAGGCGTTTGCGTGATGTAGCCAGGTGCATTTAAATGTCCTGATAGGAACATAGTCATGTCTAAATACAGCTGTGCACTGCTAAGGGCTACAACACAGCATCTGATCTATTTAAGTAGTAACATATTGAGATATAATATTCTACTTAACAGTATTATAGAAATATTAAGCTATTGAGAAGTGCAAACTACCTGGTCAGCATCAACCTTGGACCAAGAGCTTAGACACATTGGTTGCAAGTAGGCAACACACACAAAATTATATGGATTGATTGACAGTTTAATTGAATTGTAAACATGGCTCTATTACTCTCTATAAATTCCTGTCTTGTGTAGGTGTAACTGGGGCAAAAGGTAGGCATGGTGAATAAAAGGAGGAGGAAGGATGCCCGCTGAGCCTCTTATCCCTCTGCCACTGCTACCGCTGCCACCGTCAGACTAAAGACAGACAGAAGATGGCTCAGTCCGTGAAGAGGCCAGAGACTATGGGAGCCATGGACCACGAGCCCCAGAGGGACAAGACCAGGACCAGCTACTTTGGCAACGTCAAGACCAGGTCAGGCCTCTAAATACGTGGATTACTGAAGATAAAAACAAAGGGGAAAGCTCGAAGCAGACATGTGACTAGTTTGGCTGGCATTTGCTTTTGAGATTTAAGCATGCTACAATTCAGTCTTTCTTTATTCTCATAAGAAGGGTAACATGTCCAGATTACCACTAAGCATGTGCCATGCCAGAGTACAAATCGGCAAGTTTTGTTAGTACAAAATGCACATTTTCATCAGCTGGTTTCAGTCACTGTCATTGGAGGACTCCACGTTCCATCAAAGAGCATCATGTGGGTGAGAGCTACAACTAGCCATCCAGAGTGCAGAAAACTCCCACTCTCCCCATAAATAACTCTGATCAGACTGTGAATGCTGCTCTGTACAGTTATTCACACTTCAAATACTCTAAACAATTAATCCATGAATCACTGCTATTAAAGGGAAAAGTCCACCCTGAAATAGAATGTATATCTAAGCATGGAAATTCAGCCTTGACCTTAAGGAGCAGTATATGAACAGAAATAATCTAAGCTTAATTAATCAAGTCTGAATGAAGACTGTGAGATGTGGTTGAAAGCAACAAACGCTAATAAGGGAACCTTAATAAACATAGATTATTTTGCCAGCATTCGCAATGTGTGCATTTGCGACTGTTCTGTCTTGTGTGTTATGAATATCTTTGGGGGTTTTACTGTTTGTTAGACAAAACAAGCAATTTGTAATGTGTGTGTGCATGTTACCTTAGGTTTCCATTATATTGTTATAGACATTCTTCACTATTTTGTGACTTTATTTTATAGACCAACAAATAATCGATGGTTTGAGAAAATAGTATCTATTCGTGAGTTTGAACCTGTAGCAGAGACTGTGGAGATCATGTCATCAATAAAGAAATCTAGTAGCTGCTCTAAAGACAGTGAATAAAGGCATAAATCCGATGGTACTACTGCCATGTGGTTCCAGCAAATTCATAAAGTGATTTCAATTAAATAAAAGGACATTTTATGATTTACGGCTATGTGCTACATACAATAAAACCTATTTGGATGGAATATCTCATGCCACCTGATGACATCATTAACTTACAGTACGTAAGTGAGTGAGTAATGTCTATATATTAAGAACCTGTGTAAAGAAGTCAAGTTTGGGGTGCCTGGGTAGCTCATATGGTAGAGCGCATGCCCATATATAGAGGTAATACTCCTCAATGCAGCGGCTGCGGGTTCGATTCCAACCTGCAGCCCTTTGCTGCATGTCATTACCCTTTCTCTCTCCCCTTTCATGTCTTCAGCTGTCCTATAAAAAATAAAGGCCTAAAATGCCAGAAAAATAATCTTAAAAAAAAAATAGAAGAAGTTAAGATTGGAGTCACATGAGAGTTTTTGGAAGAACAGTCAAGAGCTTTGCAGCAGCATTTTGGATCACATGTAAATGATCCAGGCATGTCTGGCTAACATGCGGTAAGATGCAGTAAAGTTTAGCAATATTCCTCAGCTGTTCCAGCTCAGCAGGAACAAATCAAACACTTCACATGCTTCTCAAAAGATAGTGCCTGGTCAGATGTGACACCAAAATATCTAACTGTGAAGTTTATTTTATCAGCATTAAGCTGAAAAAAAACATCCAAATATTGATAGCATTTAGTCATGCTAAAAAGTCAATCTGTTATGTTTTGAGGGTTAAAAGAAATATATGATTTAATATCAGTTGCATAGCAGTTATGAGATGTACCTATCTATATCAGGGCAGTAAGTCTTGATTTTCTGATTTCCTGCCTCGGCATTTGTTTGTGTTCAAAATCCTTATAATTACATAATCTAAATCAGTGCTTTAACGATTAGAGGATCGGCAGAAAATTCAAGGGCAACTACTTTGATACTCAATTATTAGTTATAATTAATTAGTAATAATTAATTATATTAATATTAATTAATAATATTTCAGTTTCTCAAGTGTGCAGACAGGCTGATTTTCTCTGTTATATAGTATAAAACAAGAAATGTAAAGACATCCCTTTGGGTTCAGGGAATTTGCAAAGGGCACTTTTATTATATAATGACCTTTTTTGGACTAAATGTTTAATGGATTAATTAAATATATATATATAATGGACAGACTAATCGTTATGAAAACAATAGTTGCAACCCAAATGTAAATTTAGTTTGAGGGTGAATTTTTACTTTTGGGAGCAGTTAGTTATGACATGCTTTTAGTGTGATATAGAATATATTCAGGCTATGTGTCCTCTGTGGAGATAGATCTGGCAATGCGAGACTGGCAGATGTGTAACCTACTTAAATGTAGGGTGATTTTATCTGTTTTTCTGCTCTCTCTCTCAGGTTGGGTTCCAAGCTTCCTCCTGGCGTCTCTCAGCCTCCACAGTTCGCTAAGCAGCTCTGGGAGACTCAACCTCAAGCCCGAGTAATGCAGGAGCCCGCAGCCAGCAGCCAGCGTCAGCACCAACCCACAGTGGGCCGGCCTCTTAACCACACCCCCCACATCAGAAACCCCAAACTGCGGCAGTACTACCTGCAAGGTGCTCCTGCAGTGTTTGATATCTCCTGGGCAGGGAGCAGGCTGTTTCAGTAGAGGCAGACTGCATGATAAACTGTAGCTTGGATATACATTTTATATTTGTCATAATCATACTGACCCTGTTGGCAACAATCATGCCTTTGCATAAAGTTATTTACATACAGAGAGGAATGGCAGGCATATGAGCTGTAGTGAATTAATCCTTTTAGGAAGCTCTTGCTCCGGATGTTTTTTCATGAGTTTCATAGTGGTTTTTATTTTTCCCCACAGGGACTTCATGCGAACTTAACAATACTGCAGTGAAGCAAGAGCCCATGAGTGGACCGTCAGATGACAACACAAGCAGCAGGGTGAGTCCCGTGTTTTTTTTTTCTTTTCAGACTTTATTGGACTTCTTGTGTGCATTGAGGAACACAGCTTGTGGGAATAAGTAAGACAAATTTGGGAAGTTGCGAAGCGACATACAGATGATGGATTCATTGCTGCATCTGTATATCATCTAATGAGGTATGCTTGAGCAAGCATTAAATGGCTGGTAATTTGTTTCACATTTATGGTCATGAAAGAGTTTGATAAAGAGCGTCCAAGGTTCAAAAATAAGTGTCAGAGCTGTCAGAGCCGTTCACGAACGCCATGGGAAAAAAGAGTCTGTTTCAGAGCCTCTACAACAAATACAGCCGCAGGAATGCATATTCAGACGTTTACTCAAAGGTATTTGTCAGCTGGGTGTTTGGTTATGCTTCTGAGCTGTTAAATATCAACGCAAGTCTTGATTTGTTTCTGTCTGCCTGTGATAGTCTCTGTGTTGTCATGGATCTGAAAAGGGCGTTAGTGCTTATTACTTAGTGCTCAAGTCTGATTTGTTTGACCTTTGCTTGGAAATTGTCATTGTCTTTTCTTCCCTTTTTTCTTTTTCTTTTCTCCTCCTTAAAGTCAGTAACCTTTTTGCCATTTTTACTGTTGTTATTTCACCTTGTTGAACAGGAAGCCCATATATTCAGTTGCCAATTTACTGTATACACACCTAACTGACAGTAATGCACTCTAACACAGTCCTGCAATATATCTTAACTTCATAAAGGTTATAATGTTCCAGAGAGATGTTGATTCAACTAGATGTATTTTGTGGTGAGTGTATGTTGAGATTGAAGTAGAGATTTTAGCTATAGAGTATACTGTATGTACAAACAAACACACAAGCACATGTAGTTTATACCTAGACGAGGGCACACACAGCTGCAGACACATCCACACGCTCACGACCACACAAAAGCCCACAGTTTTTCTGTGGTCACATAATCTGTCAGGCGCAAGTAATCTAATTTAGGTCAATGGATCCATCTGTCAGTGGATGACAGTTGTGGAACTGATGCTTCACTCCCTGTTTCAACTCGCAAAATACATTTGATTCACACGTTCACATCCAATCTGATCTGATTGGTAAATTTTAGAACTGATTTAGAGAGGAAGCACGCAGTGAGATCTGCACAACAAATGGCAGTGGGTATTTTTTGTCTTGGTAGCTGTTAGTAGAGCTCTTCAATATTATTTGCTCCTGTACAACTGAAAGATTTCTTCCATACATAGGCTGCCGGATGCATGAAGATGGATGCAAAACTATCTTATGCACGAATATAGAAAACGTTCTTGAGATCAGGTGTGTGATCAGATTTGAACCTCTACTGAACATTTTCTTGCGTTTGTGTTTCAGGGTCTCCCTGGGGACACAGTGTTCAGCGTCTCATCTCAGTTTAACAGTAACGGCACATCCTCAGCAGAAGAGGGCAAAATGGGTCATGGTCCCTCCATTTGCTCTTCAAATTTACCCTCCTCGTCTGCTACCCTCATTCCGAGAGAGGTAAGAGTCAACTGTAAGCACATGATGGCACCTGACATGTGACACAGTTTTTAAGTGTGTATATAATGTATGTAAAATAATGGAAATAGTTTTTTTGCCTGCTGTTGACTGGATTTGCAAAACAAAACATGTCTTATGACTTCAGCTTCAGGAAGTGCGTTGCTCCGTCCGGAGCACGGAGGCTCAGTGGTTAGCACTTCTGCCTCACAGCAAGAAGGTTCTGGGTTCGAACCCAGGTTGTCTCAGGCCTTTCTGTGTGGAGTTTGCATGTTCTCCCTGTGCTTGCGTGGGTTTCCTCCGGGTGCTCCGGTTTCTTCCCACCATAAAGACATGCATGCTAGGCAACTAGGACTACAGTTGAAAATTAGCTGACTGGCTAACACTGGCGCATTTACAGAAATGTTCATTAATGTGCATTGTCCTAATCAAGTAAATAAACAAACAAACCAATTCAGGCATTCAGTACCTCACCTCGAAACCTATCCTTGTGAGCACAGTCAGACTGATAAGTTATGCAATGACATGCTTTATTTTAGCTGTAAACATGCCTCTAGCCCCTCATCCACAACCCTCATGTGTGATATGGAGCTAAGATGTGACTACAAACCGAGAGAAGTAGGGAAATGCAGGCCTGTAGAAAGAGGAAGTAGTCACTTCTGTCACCGGGTTGTATCTAATTCAGTGTCCGAGCTATTCTTATCATGGCTTCTATTCTGAAGCAGCTGGTCGTCCCGAAGGGAAAAAACACTTCCACCGGTCAAGGATCCTCTCGACCAGAACCAGACTTTGATCCTAAACTGAAGCGAGAGGAGGAGGCTGATCCAGACTCTTTGGAAACACTTGCTGCTCAACCTCAGCCCCCCTCACCAGAGGCAGAATATGACAAACTACTGGTAAGACTTTGGGTACATTTAGTTGATAATACTTTAGCAGGATTTTGAATGATGGACTTGGTACTGGACTGTGTACTGTGGTATTGGTATTTTTACTTATGTAAAGGATATGAGTACTTCTTCCATTACTGGTGAAGACTAGGATAAAGACACATTTCTGGGGTTGTAGGTTAAATAATCTATTGACCTCTTAAAGGTGCAGTAGGTAAGATTTATAAAACTAACTTTCTGTCATATTTGCTGAAACTGACCCTATGTTCCAGTAGAACTACATGAAGCAGGTCATTTAAAATAAATCTGGCTCCTCTGGCACCACCTACAGCCTGTAGTGCGATTTGCAAAAATCCACCGCTCCCTGTTCAGATACACCAATCAGGGCCGGGGGGGGGGTGTCTAATTGTGTGTCAATCACTGCTCATGCACACACATTCATTCTCCCTTGTGGGGTTGAGGGGGTTAGGAGACTGTTGTGGGCTTTAGCAGAAAGGAGGGAGTGACTGAGAAGTTGTTGTTGTTTTTGGCTAAGTCCTGGGGCCTGTTGCACAAAACCAAGATAAGGGATTAAGCCGGGATATTCAGGTTATCCTGGATGAATTTAGTTTTGACTTGGTTGCACAAAAGCAGGTTGAATTAAACCCAGCCAAGTAACCATGGAGATTTAGTCTTTGCAGCTAGCCTGGTCCAGAGCAGGCTAACAGGCAGACTAAGATTAATCCTGGAGTCTGATGTGTTAAATCAGCTGCCGCTCTGATCCGAAATAAACGTGTTTAACAGTTATTCCGTTGTTTTCTGAATGTGTTCCGCTTCATTTTATTAACATGCATTACTTGTCACTATTGCTGTTGTTGAGATGGTAATGGTAAAAAGTGGGACGATACGGAGGAAATGGGCTTTTCCTCCGCTGCTGTCCCCGTGAAATGTGCCCCCGCCCGTGCAACGCGGGGAGGCGGGGGGAGGCAGGGGGATCCTCCCACACCGCGCAGCGGACTCTAAAAGGGGACTTTTAGCATCAATAACGACGACAATGGCACCTGATCAAACGTCCTTTTTTTACCAAATGGGAGTGAGAATGTGTTGGAATGCCACAAAGCTTCTTAATCATTTTATTTTGGGGCTGTCGCTTGTCATCTTGGGAGTGAGAAAAAGAAAAACATGAATAATAATAGGTTTTACAGATATTACAGCGTGTATTGAAGTCACTTCTTTTTCTAGTTTTTGTCCAGTCATGTTTGTTCTGTATGAACATTATTTGTAGAAAGATATTTAGAATTAGACATAGCTTATGGAGATTTGTGCATATGGTTGTAAAACCTATTCTCGCATTATGAATAAGCTTTGAAATTAAGCCTAGTCCTTATAAATTTCCCAGGAACAAGAATTCCCTCTGCTCACTTTTAAGGCGTAGACTAAATAATAATACATTTTATTTATATAGTGCTTTACAGGCTACTCAAAGACACTTTACACTAAAACCAGCACATTTAGCGCATAAAAACAGATACAGCAATAAAACCAACACATAAAACAAGCATATTAAAGCAATTAAAACGTGGAGTGACTGAGTAGATTTTTTTTAAATCCATACGTATTCAGTCGGTCCTCTATTGTCTGTCGGGCTTTTTTTCAACAGCCGTATTTCCCTTTTTGCATATTATATGTTTCACCTCCTCGTAAATTTCCTTTAGAAGCTGCTGCTCAGCGGGTGAAACTTATGCTGCACGCGTCTTTTCCATTTCTGCATCAGTAAATCTGTGATCGATACCGTGGTCTATTTAAGAAAGCCGTGAACGTGCACTTATCCCAGCTATCTACTCCTGGCTTGACATAGCTTCACCTACTTATCCTGGCTCGGCAAACGTGCAACCGATTAAGCCGCGATGAGCGGATCACACTAAGTCAAGCTGCGCTTTTTCACTTATCCTGGATTTCTTTATTCTACTTTTGTGCAACAGGCCCCTGGATCTACGCAATCCTACCTACGGCACCTTTAATGCAACAGATCAAAGTATACCTTCAGAGAGTGTTCACCAACCAGCCGTTTTAAGACCTCATGCAACATACATTTAAACATTGTCTGTGAATGGAAGGAAATTAAAAAAGAACCCTAAATAAAAGGGTTTTTATAGTCGGTGGGTACCAAGGTTACCGTATATGACATAACTTTTGACGGTGACACGCAATTCAGCAATAAGTAATCCCCATATTGAGTAAAACTAAATATGGTAAGTAAGATAATATTGACAGAATGTTTTGTATTGAAAAAGGAAGAATCAATAAGAACAAAACAGAGATGCATTTGTAGCTAAACAGATTGTATCCCATTAGTGTCTGTTCATCTTATTAGTCAGTTATTAGCTGCGGTGAAGAAAAATGAGCCCAGGAGATTTTTATAATGGATTAGATGAACAGAACATGTTACCGTGGATACAAGCAACAAAACAAAATGCGGTCATCAAAACATTACAGCACTGAGTGCAGACTGAATTTAGGAAAATAAATCCTTTTGTTTCCAAAACTATGTAGACAGCGAGCAAGCATCAAACGCTCGCTCTCTCTCTTAAAATTGTATGTAATGGACTAAATTTACATAAAATGTACTTAAGTTTAGCTTGTGTTTCACGTCTTTCCTGCACCTGCACATGGAATTATGGCGCTCCTTTTATGAATGGAGAAGGAAGTGTTCATCATATAGATATTAGAGACTACCATTGTATTGCTGGCTTAATTTGTATATTTCAATTTTATGGTTTACAAAACGTCAGAAAATAGTAAAAAAATGCCCATCACAAGTTCCCAAGTTAATTTATTTAAATAGCTTGTTTTTGTCCACCTAACAGTCCAAAACCCAAATATATTTGGTTTACTATGATGAAAAGAATCAGCAAACATTTACATTTGCGAAGCTAGAAACAATAAATATTCTGAGTTCTCAGTTTTGAAAGGTTAATCAACTCTGAAAACTGTTGTCGACTCGTCATTTTATTATTTCATCACAAGGCCCATTTGGTTGTTGACGCTGAAACTGAATATGTGATGCTGACAGGATGTGGAGACGGTGCCGATGCCTGATGGACAGCTCTGCTTATTGGCTCTGCCACCGGAGTGCTGTCAGGGGGAGGGACCAGAGGCCATGCGGTACCTCAAACTGTTCTGCCGCAACATCACAGACCGTAAGGTGGGTGTGAACAGTACTTCCGCCTGGTCTCAGTTTTCTACACTAGTATACATCTGTAGGCTTACATCAACACGTTCTGTCTCTGTTAGGGTGTGGTTTCAGGTATCCTGTTGGTGACGTCAAATAAGATATTCTTTGACCCGTGTAAGACACATGCTCTGGTGAAGGAACATGGCTGTGAGGAATACCTCCTGTCGTGCTCTGTTGATAATCTGGCATCTGTCTCCTTCTTCTCTGACATCTCACATGTTCACTTCAACACGTCCCAGCAGAGGTCAGCAATGATTCACCTTTCCTAAACCACACACACACACACACACACACACACACACACACACGACTCAGATTACATGAAAAGTCAATACATGTTTGTTTTTTTATTATTAGGAGAAAAGGAAAGACATTTTTCCAGAAGTTGAAAACAGCCAAAAGCCGAGCAGGCGGCTTCCCAATCCAAAAGGAGGAGTCGATCCCAACTCCACTGCCTCCATCAGATTTGTCCAGTCTGGCTCTGAGCCTGACCACAGAGGTTTCTGGGGAGGAGGAGGAGGAAGAGAGCAGAGACATGGCGGAGGCTGAGGGGGAGCTTGATAGCAGCCCTCTGGAGGTGCTGTCAGAGGCGTCTGTAGGCGGCCTGGGAGTTGCTGTCCTGAGCAGTGCTGCCACCTTCTGCTGTGGAGGTCAAGAGGTGCCCGGTAAAGTGAAGACGGAGTTGCTGCACACTGATGAAAAAGGGAAGTCCTCTGTGAAGAGTCAGACTGCAGGTAAGGATGTGAATCATGATCTGTCTTAAAGATGGTTAATTTTCCTGTTTGAATGTTCCTCACCATGAGTCAACCCTTGTTCTCTTTTTACTTTCAGTGCCTCGGAGGTCATCAGCAGGAAGTCCTGGGAGTCTGATGTTTGTTCGACTGCGGGTTCAGCCATCTGCAGGAAAGAAAAAGAGTGCAGGAGGTCTTCAGCTGGGGTCGGCCAAAACTTTACCAAGAAGGGATGCCTGGCTTGCCCTTTCACAAGAGAGGTACAGTAACTAATAGCAGAGAAATGTACACAGACCAGAGATTTAAAGGGGTACTTTAGGCTTAACAAGAGACTAATTTTAAGTATGGTAAACTGAGGCTACTTGCACATATAAGGTCCAGCCATGTACAAAGTTTGAACCTAGTCTTGTATTTTTATTTTTTTTTCTCCAGAGCCACAGAAGACATTATACTGTTTTCACAGGCTGTGTAGCACTGAACTGAACTACCTGTCCACTTCAGTCTGATATTAACGTACTCCATCTACTTGTGATGCTCAAATTGATCACTTCAGTTGAATATTTACTTCCTCTGTCTACCAATCTCTCGTCACTCCGTAAACATTACAGAAAAAGTACAAAGACAGCTCTTTTGGAAATAAATCAATCAACAGTCAGTTACACAGGATCACTGTGAAAGGCATCCAAAGAGTAACTATTTAACAGTGTTGGGAGGTTACTAAATACAATTACTTAAGTACTGTACCTGAGTACAATTTTTTATATATATATATATATATATAGATTTTTAAAGTAAGATTTTTTTTATCAACAAAACGTCTTATGCATTTTTATTAATTAAACCACCCGACAGTATGAAGCAGTTAAAATTAGCTCCACTTCGACCAGGTACAACATTAAATTACTGCTTACATGTTAATGCATCAATAATAATGATATAACACTGACAGGGTCCATACTACAGTACATCATGAGTACATTTTTAGTTGCCAATACTTCTATACTTTACTTTACTGAACAAATGTTTTTAATGCAGGACCTCTACTTGTAATGGAGTATTTTTATAATGTTGTATTACTACTTTACTTAAAGGTGGAGTCTGCGAATCTAATCCAATACACATTTTGTCAAATTCAGCCTCCTCACGGTCCACTAGCTGTCCTGCCTGCGGTGTGCGCAGAAAGAAAATTTGGTTCAGTCTATGGTTCATTCGTACACAGCGCTGGCTCTGTAAATTGGAAACAAACAAAGTGCCTTGGGCAGAGCCACACAACACTATTCTGTTCGTGCTCCGTCACAGGACAGGGGAAAGGCCATGGATGTATAAAGAGAGGCAGTGTGAGCAAAGGGTGACGAATAATCTGGCTCATTCTAACGTTCCAAGGGAGCGCTGACGGGAGGGGTGTATATGTTTGGGTGATGAGTTCAAATATATTAACAACTTTTCTCCAGAATCTCAGACTCCTCCTAAAAGCTGTCGAGTACAACACTTCATCCAAAACTTCACCTCAGTTAAAGTTGTTATAATTACTCATTTGGGAATATATTCATGAAAGTACATGTAAAGCCTAAATTACATTCAAAAGCTATACCTGCTAATGTCTCTGGCCATGTTGACTCAGCTGTCAGGGTTGTTTGTCTTTCCTATGCAGCTCGGACGAGCTGTATGCATACCTTTCACACAGTCGACCAGACTTGTGTATACTTGAGGGAGGGGAGGAGGAGGGGGAGGCGGACCGTCACGAAGAGGAGTTTGTACTCATCTCGGACAAAGAGGAAGAAGAGGAGGACGAGGAGGTATTCCAGAGGCACCGCAGCACAGGGGACGACTGGGAGGTGAGCGGGCTCATTTCAGTCTCTCGTTTGTGAACACAGTTGCTTCAAGGGGAGTGTCACAACAGATGAAAACGTTATGAAGACAGAAATGAATTATCATGCCTCCCGATGTTCTAGAACCCACTGGCCTGTTTTTTTTTTAAATGTATTAATGTTTTCTTGCAGATGGTGTTGATGGAGGAGAGTGGGCTCAAGCCAACCCAGGTGACCGACAGCTACCCTGACGGACTCGATAATATCGTGGAGATCAGCCAGATTTTAGAAGCTTCACATGTCAGTGAGGTGGGTGACGATGCACACACTCTTCACACACACATGCATCAGCTCGTTGTAAAGCCATCACTAAGTGTGTGTCTTAGTAACTACTAGCTAGTTTCAAAGTAGTGATTTTCTAAATCATGTTGCACCATTAAAACTTAAATGAACATTTCTGATATTTGACTGCAAACAGGATGACTAATTGTGATTTCAGCGGGACTTTGAGAATTTAGTAATGAATAAAGCAGTTGCTAGGAAACATCTGTAGTGCTTTCCAATCAAAAGCAATCAACTATGTAAACAGGAAGTCACTGTAACATCACCTGTACCATAACTTTTTAGGGGGCCAAGTGATATATTAAACTCAACTGCCTATTGTTGTAAATGTAGGTGCATTCATGGGGAAATATGTGTTTTAGAAATAGTTGTAAATACCTAATAAATTTGAGGTATATTGTGCTGTTTTATGAATTCTAAGATACATCTTCCCAGTTTCTTTAACATTCTAGGCATATTTAAATGACATACCATCTGTGATGATGTTGGTTAATTAAGGTTATTTTTGACACTTTTTTGTCGTAGATTAGGAGTGAAGCTGCAACTGTTTGCATCATTATTAAACAGCATCTTAATCAAGTGTCAATCAGATATGTCGACCCATATATAAGGTTTCTTCCTTTTTTCCCTTAACAGTTTTTTTTTGTTGAGTTTTCCTTTGTGAGGACCTGTTATACCCTTCACTCTATAGTACAGTTTATAAATCAGCAAGCTAGTATGGCCAGTTGGTTCCATCAGCTATTCAGTTAACAGTTAGCTACACCTGGGAGTTAGGAGGTGTAAATATTTGACAACTAATCTCTATGTAAGACTTAGTTTATGGGGTGAGGCTTGTTTTAATTTTGAGGGGGGAAAACCTCTCCATTTAGTTAATCACTTGTGCTACAACCACACTAAGTTAAATTCAGAAGGGCCAGAGTAGAAAAGCACGCTGATTGCTGCAAAGATTAAGATGTCAGCCTCTGGACCTGTTTGTACTCCTACTCCTTCCTTCCTCACCTTTGTTAATTAAAAAATGTCTCCCCTCCTTTATTTCTCTGTCAGCTATGTAAGGAGCTTCCTCCGAGGACAATTGCCCGCAGCTGGCAGCTGGCTTACAGTACATCCCGTCATGGCGCTAGCCTCAAGTCCCTCTACAGGAAACTCAGTGCCACAGACTCCCCTGTCCTCATTGTAATCAAGGATGAGCTTGATGAGGTAAAACACACTGTACGTTAGCTTTAATTTTAATTATAGATGTTGTAATGTCTGTTATTTTTAATTGTGTTTTGTTGCTGTGACTTTTTCTTCATCAGACATTCGGGGCCTTCCTTTCTCACCCTCTGAGGCTCAGTGAGACGTTCTACGGCACAGGAGAAACATTCCTCTTCATGTTGCATCCTCGTTTCAAGGTAAGACGCCTAACAACCGTCCTGACAGGGTGTTACTGTAGTTCTGTTAGTTCAGCCAATTTGTAAAATGTCTGCAAAATTGCACAGATTCTGCAGAATGTCAGAAAGTCATAAAGAAATGTCCTTAAAATGCTCTAATTAATCCACTTCCTGAATTCATGGTGCCAAAAAGGAAGCACATTTGTGTCATGTTTGAGAAGTGGCACAAAAACTGTTTTGTGGTGATTTTCTCTGCAGTGCTTCAGATGGACTGGAGAGAACTCCTTCTTTATAAAAGGAGATTTGGACTCCTTTGCTATTGGTGGAGGCAGGTAATGCGTTTTTCCAACTTCCTCTCAAGTTCAATGTAATTAACTGTATTCTGTCTGTCTATTCAGCATATGGGGGAAAAGCAATTACCAAATTATAAAGTAATTTTTTCTTTGTCTCTTTTCTGCAGTGGTCACTTTGGTCTGTGGGTGGATGAGAATCTGTACCTGGGTCGCAGCAGCCCCTGCTACACTTTCAACAACTGTTGCCTCTCAGAAACCGATGACTTCAGAGTCATGGAGCTGGAGGTGTGGACATTCAGCTGAAGAGGCCGCTGGGTTTCTCTTTGAGTTGCCTGGTTCCTGCTGATCAGCGCTATCAAGACAAATACAGCCGTTCATTCATTTCATGGTAGCATCCATGTAAAAAAAAATCTACCACAAACTGCTGGATTTAGCAGTGTGATTAAGTGCTGTGGGTTTAAGTGAACTGAAATGAACCGAACAAGGCTGATATTGAACAGCTCAAAGTCCCGGAGTTAGGGTTTAATGGTGGACTGTTTCATAGTTGACTCATTCCTGTGGGTTTGGCAGCCAAACTGTGAACTGAGTTGAACTGGATACTTTGAGTCCTCATTTTTGAATGGAGTGAGTTACAAGTCTCAGAGACTGCACTTTACTTTTAATGTGAATCAATAACTTCATGATATCTCATTATTTATCATATGAACATGATGGTACATCTGTGTTTAAAGGTAATGCATGTCCCCACTTTCATAGAACTGTGTTCAGTTTAATGCTGAAAGTTTGAAACATGTTAGTCTTCTTATGAATAGATTTCTCTTTTGAAAACCAAACTACACGCACACAGCCCAAAGTCCCACAAATACACTCCAGTCATCGGAACACCAATTCATTTTTTATGGGTTTTCATCAGTTATTGTCATTGACAGCATAAGATAATACTCAACACTTAGAGCTCCACTGTGAGAAAAGCTTCTCAATTGAAGATCATCTACACTGGCAATGGATTTTAGTCTCATTCGTTACTACTCTTTTCATTTCAAATGCTGCCTCATACACCACTGCGGTTTCTGAACATGACAGACAGAGCTTAGCAGTTTTGTCTCAATTCAACTGTATCCGTAACATGCTCTCACTCTGAAAGCTCAAAGCTCAATCTACTTTGCTTAAATTGTACGGTATTGTAGATTAGTTAATAAAAATCAGCACAAAGTGAACATTTAATCTCTAAAAACATTTGTATGATTGATTGCTAAACTGTGCAGTGTGTGGTAGAAAAAGCACACAATTCAGTTTGTATTAAAAAAAAAAATGGTTTTATTATTTCACCTTTATGGAAAAGCTGGCACTGGTAGGTTACAGAATAACAGTGTTTTCCCCCTAAAGGCCCCGATTAGTCAGATGTTTTCGAGAGAACCATGTATGACTACTTTCACAAAGTCACATTTCAACTTAATGTTACTCTCATTTATCAAATTTCACTGTTACTATTTCAAATTGTATTTCCTCTTGTCTTGCTAAAGACATGAGCAAATACATTGTTTCGACTGGATCCTAAAAGAGGAAAACTGTACATGTAGTAAGAGCCTCTCAGTTTCAAACATATGACCAATTGGTTCCATTGAGTTACATAAATATGAACCTCAACAGCTGTTCAAGCTGCAATCCAGCTCCTGTACATATTTCATATCTTTGGTGTGGTCACAACTTCTTCAAAAAAAAACAACAGAAAATCTGCAAAATATTCAACATTTGTTTTCAAACTCAAAAACAACCGATTAAATCCTTTTATGTGCCACAGTTGAGTTTTTCCTGCTGCTTTTGTCCCCTGAGTCAGAGAGGGGTGTTCCCTCCAGCAGCTTCAGCAATAACATCAGGCGTCACCCGGCTCCGAGAGAGCTTTCAGGCAACGTCTTCACAAACTGCTGAAGCACAACTAGAGGCAACAGCTGCACCGGCCCACCGTCTCTGGGTACACTCAGCAGCAGGAAGACACACTCGATCATTAAATATTGCACATGCGGCACCGGGATATAAAAGAAGAAATATATCAGGATGTTTTGGTGTGTTGGGCTTGGTCTACATTTTATATCACCTTTAATCAGCAGCTACAAACAGAGAGAGCAGATCTAAATGTGTTTACATATCTGTCACTGCTTTGTATCTCATTAAAATATACCATATTGACAGTAACATTAGGTTTGAGAAGCAATATTTCCCTGTACTGTTTGTCATAATACAAAAACGGTTTATAAAATGTTCTGACCAGGAGAGACGCCCAAATAAATAGTAACAAAGAGGGCAGAAGGCCAAAAAGTTTTTCAGCTGCCAACACTGATGAGAAGGCTTCTCTACGTGATTGTTGGGAGGGTTTTCCTTATCTTGGATCATTACTCGGAATGATAATCATTTCCTCTTCTTTAGTCTCTCAGTCTCTATCGCGCACGCAAATTACTGTGCAAGGTACTCCTTGGCTTTCTCCAACCCCTCCTTGAGGAAGCTGATATAAGTGGAAGTGGAAGGGTCCTCAAACCCACCAGAGAAGCTGAAAGTTGCTCCTTCCTCCTCTGGTTTCATGGCCGTCTGGTCCAGGAAGAAGTTGGCATTGATGTGGTGGACCTAAAGCCATACACAGGAAGTAGATGAAGGCCTTTAGTCTGACTTTTTTTTTCCATACCAATGTTGATTGGGAAATGTTACTACCAACGGGAAGACATTCCCTCTTTTAAATGAAAGATTATGAACCTCAATTAATATCACATGTCATGACAGTCGGAAATACTGTGAGTATTTAAGTAAGTAAGTAAGTAAATTAATTGACTTAATACTGATATCAGTGTGAGTGCTTCTACCATAGAAATACTATAAATCTTTTTGAAATTAAATTAATAAAATAGCCATAAAATAAATAAATAAATAAATATTCTATTTAATTAAAATAAAATAGAAATATTTATTTGTATGACTTCTACACATAATTTGTTAAAAAACTGTCCTGAATGTTTCATAAATTGCAGGCCGATATAAAAAGAGTCAAATATTTACAATAGTTCCATTCGGCAGCGCCACCATCATCTCCACAGGGAAGTTGTACTTCTCCAGGTGTAATTGGGCCTTTTCACTCAACACAGGGTTCTGCTTATCAGCCTGTTTTAGAGAAGAATATTTTAAAATAGAGTATTAAAAAAAAAAAAATCAGTCAACTGATGGCATTGCACTGCCCTGACTGCTCACCTGCATGTTCTCCAGCTCTTTGACCAGAGACCAGCTGCTTATGAAGCTCTGGTTGAGCAGGGCCAGGACGGGCGAACTTTCCAGGACTGTCTCCCGAAGAGTTCGCCCCGAACCTACAGAGGCGTAGAGCGGAGACAGAGATGTTTAAAAAGTTTAAAATACACTTTTTTGCTAAAACGCTTCAATGTTACAGTAGCACAAGTGGAGAAGTCAGCAAATTTGGTCAGTAATGTTGTGTTAATGTTAACAGCAGTATTTACTAAATAAGTATACGTTTTCTAACATTAGCCACCACAGGCTACTAGTCACACAAGACCAAATAAGGCTGTAGCTGCAAAGCTGCTGAGTGTATTCAACTAAACAAGTGTGCGTTTTATTGCTTTTGGATGTGATAGTTAGCCTTCAATTTAAATATGTTCTCAGATATCAATAACAGTGTACAATGCTGTGAAATCAGCTACATGTTAATGATCTCACCTCAGCAGGACTGGTCGTCTAATGCTCCCCAAAGCAGAATGGAATGCACCAGTTTATTCTCTGCTGCAGCTCGGTCAAAGGCTTCTGAGAAAGGCAGGTAGGACACCTGGGAAGGAGTATGATAAGGACAATGAAACAGTTGTGAAACTCACTGCATTTAAGCCAACAGTGTGTTGAATAAATGCTTCTCAGGTGGTTACCTTCTGAAAGGGGTAGAAAGTGACCTCCAGGCGTCGGGTGGCTTCTTGCCGACTCATCTCTGAGGTCCAGTGGATGTCCTCAAAGACAAACTGGATCGGCTCGCCGCCGCCATCTCGACTGTCGATGATGTTGCCCTCCTCATCCATGATGATGGAGGGAGTGGACGGGCCCGTGGACTGCAGCTCTAACTGTAAACACATTGATATGTTTTTTTTATATAAGGCAACTTCTCATGAAATAACTTTAAGATGTGACTTTTTTTTCTGAGGAAAATGATTTTGTAATCTTTGACATATTTCTGGGGATATTAGTCTTCAGTGAAATGTGTCTTTTTTAAGCAGAAGTACATACAGAAAAAGTGAAAATGTCTCAATGAGGCACAATGAAACATAATGCCTAAAAAAAACCTAGGTATATTTTAAATATGTAGAGGACTAATTGAAGTTAAAAAGGGAATGGGACCAAAGCTTAATGCCCCTAACTCCCTAAGGAAAATAAATCAATACGAGTTGCACTCCAGTATTGACTACAGTAAGTCAAAACAGTGACAGCAAACATTTAACCCTGAAACAAGACAAGAGAATAAATCTACTGAATGAGTTTAATTTGGCTTTAACGGCCTTAATGACCTAGAAGTAAATCAGGAAGTGCTGGAGTATTACATAAATAAAGAAATAGAGACTTTCTGAAGTGTCAACGCATCCCTGCAACTCTACCTGTGGCAGGTATCCGATGTCCACCTCCATGTTGCTGCTCTCACTGGCCCCGTACAGCCACTCCATGTCCACATTCAGAGACCTGACGCACAACAAGATACATTACACTACAGCTACAACACACCGAGTGGGAACTGTGTGCATAAAGGTGACGGGGTGTTTAAAGGATTTACCGGTCATTGGGGACGTAGAGGTGAAAGTGGCGGACATGAGATGCATCTTTAGAGAGAACAATGTTGCCGGTGAACTTCCCCGGGGTGAACCAGAAGGGAAAGTCTGGAACATCATTGAGCTGGAATTCTGCGTGAATCCTGTAGACGTGACCAGAACGAGGAGTTGAGTTTGTAAGGCGAGACATGTTCAAAATGTATTCTGTCAAGAAGTAACAGGAAGACTTTGGTGTAGCCTTTTAAAAGACCAAACCAGCGGTGGTGTGTTTATGTAATGTTAGACTTAACGCTACCGCTGACCATTTTCCAAAGCAAACTATCAGTTATTGATGGATCCCAAAGATTCCAGGCAGTTATATGCTTTACAGAACAGCTTTCTATTTTGCTTAATGTTACATTACTGTCACATGGAGATGCAGTTGTGAGTGAGGTTTTTAATCGTCTCTGACATCTGGTATTTGAGGCTGCTGCTAAAAAGCAATGCAAGATGTCTGAACAAGAAAGTCAAACCGGAGTTAAAAAAAAAAAATCAAACAAGAAACGCAGCATGTTGTATGAATTTGGCAGTTTCTTGCATTTAAAAGTTTCTCTCCAGCAGCGGACTCTAAACTCTCACATTTGTGTTTCCACTTGTGTTTTCAAAAAAGGTGATACAAGTACTGGAAACTGCATTAGCATGCAATAATAATGTAACATTCATAACAAAGTAAAGTGGACTCAGTCTCTGCATGCTGATATACAACTGAAACCAATGGCTGCCTGCCAGGGAGGGCATTAAAATGTATAGTATGTGCTGGATATTAGGCAGCACTATACATAATGTTGTAGGTAATGGGCTAAAAGAAGAAAAAGCACCACTATGGTCTTTTATGTCTCCTCCTGAATTGCTCCTCACCTGAACACAATGTCAAAATAAAAGTCGTTGCTGGCACGAATGCAGGCGACTGCGCCCTGAGGAGCAAAGCGTGATTTGATGAAGGGCCGCGGGTGGAACATACTCAACAAGGAGTGGATGAGAACCTGCGGCAGGATAAGAACAGCTATTAATATACAGTGTTATTATCACAACCCCTAACACTAAACATTGATGAGTTTTCAGAATACCTCTTTGCCCTTTGGTGAGGGTGGGTGGTAACGATTGTTTGGCAGGTACCCAGTGAAGATGTTGAGCTCGCTAGGAATCACCCACCACGTGTCTCCCACTGCCACCTTGTTCTTCGGGGGCAAGAAGGCCCTGAATTGGCTGGCAGAGAAGGAAGAAGAAGGCACTGCTGGGCTCTTCCATGACCGCAGCCCACTCAGAGAGCTGTGAGACACCTGCAAGAGCAGGAGGAAGATAACCAGAGAGGAAATCAATTTACTATTATTAGTATATTCTTCAAAACTAGAACATGTGCTTCTTTAAAAAATGCATGTTACAATTTAGTCAGTCTAAGAAGATTATGAGTTAGTTTTCTGCTATTTTATTGATTCAATTTTCAGTGCGTTGACAAAGAGCTGACTCAGACAGAGATTTGTATTGCAAGATTTATGAATGATAATTGCATTCATTCCAATAATCTCAAGTATCTTTCTGTGATATTATTTATTTTAAAAAAGTTTGTTCAACCTTTAAGAAATGACAGTGAATGTGTAACTATATTTAAAACCCTTGATTGCGGATTTTCTTTGTTTACTATCCAGTAGTCGAGAGAAAGAGAACAATAAACCTCCTACAGCGTGGTATTGTCTTACCCCGAGGAAACCATCCTTGCTTTTTGTCATGGAGTCGAGCCGCAGAGGCTGCATTTTGGCCTCCAACGTCAAAGTCTCCCCGTTGGGGTCATGGGTCACTTCCTCCTCGAAATCCACTGGGGGTGTTATTCCTGTGAGGAAGCCATAGGGATCGCAGTCAATGTGGGGTTGTATGTAACCAGTGAGACAGAGGTTTTACTGAGAGACGACAAGGTATTGAATAAATGGGACATTCAGCGAGAAAGATAATGTGATGTACCTGTGAGTTTCTCAGCAATAGGTTTGAACTCCTCCGGACTGAGATAAAGGTCATGGTCGGTATCTAAGGAGGAGAAGAGAAAAAGCCCCTCGGCACCCAGAGTTCGAACACTCTCTTCCTATTGGAGGGGGCACATGCGTTAGACGGATCCTTATTGTCATTTCACATGCTTCAGGGATTGTCAGTGCAGCATCAAAACTAGGACAGTCTGGACATCTGATCACATGAAACACAAATGTTTTTTTGTTTTTTTTAAATGATAAAACGCATATTCAAATTCATGTTACTATAATATTTTGTCTTTGGTGTCATAGCATGTATTCAACCTCTGGATAAAGATCAGCCCAGGGCCACAGATTCCTGGCATGTGTTTGTCAGACTGATGCGTGCCTACTAGCGCCTGTACAATGGAGGCAGAGGGGGGAGGAAGCACTTGAACAATGTGGATACCCTCTGTGGCCAAACAAGAGTGGATTTACACAAGAGGTTGAGTTTTACCAGCTGTGACACAGATGCACCCCCCTAATAAAACACCATGGGGTGGGAAAAACTGCAGAAATGGTGTTTTGTGGCGAATGGCAACAAAATGTGCCTACAGTTATGCTACAGTAAGTGTAGGTCATAAAATGTACCAGAAGAATCAATGCAAACTTTAATACAACACAGCATTGCATTAAATTAGCATTTTATAAGCATGATATGACAATACATCTTTATTTCCTTAAGTTAAGTTGTTTTCAAGATAAAATGACTAAGTTAAGATCACTGCTAAATTTTGAGACGTGTGTAACGCTATTATGTGGATCTCACATGACGCTTGAGGAGCTGGGCATCTTGGTAATACTTGATCCAAAAGGCGAGAAGAGGGACAGCACCGACTATAAGCAGAGTCCAGATCCCTCTGCAGATCCAGGATCCATAGCTCGGACTCTGGTGCCCATTCTGCTGCGAATGTTTGCTATCATCCTCTTTTTTATCCACGTCTGCGGCCATCCTCGACCTCCACCACAGCTATTTAGACGAGGGCATAGTCGTCGAATAACGTCCCAAAAAAGCAACCAACAGAAATATCACTATAAAACTTTCTTTTCTTTCCTTAAAGTGTTTCGAATACAGCGACAGTTCTGTTATCCTGTAGCCGGGGACCGCGCATCTGTTCCTGCCGTTACAATCGCTGGCAACCGCTGTGTGATGTAAGCTAGCAGCACAGATTTCTTATTTCCCACATCTAATCTAGAGCCATATGGAAGTGGTTAAAATGCGCCAAGTGAGCAAGTAATAGCCAGGATGAAACCGGATATTAGGCGTTTGTGGGCTCAAAATAAAAGCACTCATTTGCTCAATCCAGCTGTGAACACTCCGTACGTTACTCCGTGATTCGGTCTAATAGTGGGCTATTCTCTGCACAAATCTTAGGGGAAAGTTCAAACCGTTATTGGTAACCGGTTATCCATCAGCTGGTTCTATCTTCAAATATATTTGTGTGATTTCACTGTTTTTCACAGGTGTCTAATGTTTAAAAAACGTTTGTCCGGGCCGGGGCGAAACCAACATGGAAACCAGCTGTTAAATTCAACACCGTGGACACGGACATACAGTAGACATATGCGGGGTCATTAAATTTCTTTGAGGATACAACCCGCTTCCGTATAACTGGCAAAATAACGTTTTGATATCCCCCTAAGCCGGTTTCCGGTTTTTTTCTCGTGGAAAGGCTTTACCAAAGAACTTCTAATATATCCGTAGACCGGCTTTGGCTTTACCCAATCAGTTAACTGCGCAGGGCACCGCCATTTAACCGTTGGACTTTATTTTGAAAGTGATAACCGGATGTTAAATGACTATGATTATCTCTAACTTAGCGGAAGTTCGGTGCTGGCAAAGTACAATTAGCCACATTAAAGGGGCAGTGTTGCCTTGTCCCAGGAATGTCTGCTAACAAGCTTCAATTATATGTTTCTCTGCCAAGGCCCACTGCTACATTTTTGTAGGTTCATGTCTACTTGTGGAAGTTAAGGCTTTGCTTCTGGAGGACTACCCTTTAGCATTTCAACATGTCCACAATGAGGCCATGTTATATCTTATAGTGACAATAAATTAATTTCAATTATACTTTTTTAGATATCTATATTCTGCATATAGAGGAAAGATATGGGCAGAAACAAAGGGGGCTGGCCCCAGCTTGATTCGTTGTCATTATCTTCTGTGTTAGACCATTACAATGCCAGAGAAATCACTGAATCAATTATTCCATAAATTTGATGTTGCCTATACCAAGACATGGACCCAAGGCCTCCAACTAAAGCTCTCTCTTTAAACCTTTCAGTCATGACCTTTAGGCTTGTGACCACTTAAAATTAAGTCTTTATGTGGGACCCCTCATTTCAGGTTATGACCATAGGACAGGAGTGGTGTATAGTTCAACTAAAGAGTGTTTCTTCTTTCTTATTGTTTCATTTAAGACATTAGGCTGGTTACAAACCTCTCAATCACTGTCTAATCATCCGGCTAGGTAAAAGTGTCTAGTTTTCACAAGAACAAAAACAACAAAAACTTCAGAGTCAGGAAAAAAAATAAAAATAAAAAATCAGGTGCCAGATTCCCTTAAACATCTTGTCTTATCTTGGGGTCTAGTCATGGGGTCCTAACCCTCAGGTTGGGAAATGCTGCTTTAACCAGTGTCTAGTTCACTATGAATGCAATCTGCAATCTAAATCCACTCTATGTTATAGTTTATTAGCAGTCCACACAGTTCTACACATACTCAATATTTACATCGGTACATGTTGCATTACATTACCCAGTATAAAAAGGTAAGGCTTTCCTGATTCTGGTGATAGCCAGAAGTCTAACAGCTGTAACGAGTCGGACAAATTAAGTGTGTCACATGAACAGCATTTAACAATGCACTCATCAACATTTGTGACAGCAAAGGAATAATAGAAGCATTATTCATTTTGTAAAATAAAATTCTGTTGATCAGTCCATGGGTTAAAGTGGGCAGCTCTCAGTCCATGTCCTCTTCCACGGTCTGTGTCTTCACTTCCACTTTTTTTGGAGTGATGTATGAGCCCATACCTGCTGCTCTTTCGGCCTCTGCCTGTGTGTAGGGTTCCTCTCTGAGCAGTTTCAACCTGGATGGAGAAAGAAGAAGAGGTAAGCTCTGATACTTGGTAAGGATACGTGGCCACTATACAGTTATAGGGGACAAAAATTGGGTAATTATCATCCAATAAATATGAGTGTATAATATATGAATACATGGGTGAGATGTGGTGCCTTACCGTTTCTTGTGCCCTTTAGTTTTGAAGTGCTCTTTTAAGGATCTCATATCCGTGAAATATCTCCTGCAAGACATGATGTGCCAAAGTGTAAAACATACCTGCAACATACTGTTTTATTATAACCTTTATTTAATCTTTTGCAAGAGAGAGTTGAGTACAGCAGAATAAATAAGATTGGAGATATGACACAACAAAACACAGAAACAATCACATTGCTGCAAAGGTCCAAAATTACATGTTGTTGTTCACCCAATGGGATGACACTTTCAGGATTTGCATAACATTCTGTAAATTCCAGTGTCCAATATCTCTGCTGCTGTTATTACATTTTTGTTACATTGCAGATTCAGATTATAAATACAAATTATAAATCAAATAAATGATGCTTTATCATTATGGATTAAGATACACAGAGCAGTATATAAAGTAGTTAAGATTAGCACCACCTTTACCAGCTGCATCATTAGTAATGCTTACATATTTAACGCATCACTAATTGGAATCTAACAATATATATTATTCTGAAATGTGCCATTCTGCATAATCAATGAGTACTTTTGCTTTTGGTAATTTAAGTATATTTTAATGCCAATACTTGTGTACTTTTACTAAAGTAAGATTTTGAAGCAGTACTTTTACTTGTAACAGTGTGAATTTACACTGTGATAATGCTACTTTGAAAGACCTGAGTACTTCTTCCACCACTGGCCCGTTCAGCTCATCTACAATTTGAAATTATTATTTAATATGCCCACTAGCAGGACTTATCCTGATCATTTGATTGAGGAAAGGTTAATTTCAGTTAGAAAACCACCCTTTTCAACCCCAAACAGGGGATAAACTTACGCGCAGTGTAAGCAGTAGTGTTGTGCACATCCTGTCACATCGTAGTCCACCTCCTGGTTTAGCAGCTTGGTTGCTGTGTCAGGCTTCATGTCTGAGTGGATCTGGTCCAGGTCTTTAGTCCTGCGCTTTGTCTTCCATGTCTTTGAAATGTGCTTCTTCTTGTCACTTTTGTGGTTTCCTACTTGTTTGGATTTTCCCATGGTAGATCCTGGTAACGTTACGTAGAACACAGAAAACACAGATATCGGCCAACGTAGACGTTTTAAAACCGAAATTGCTATTTTGTGTCACCAAATCGGGTCTTGTGAAATAAAATGTGTGCCTATCTGAAATTCTCAGCTAAAGAAAAACAGTGATATGGCAGATTTGCTTATAAAAAAACACTTATATTCCCAAGTTAGCTTTGCCTACCTTTCACCACACGTGTGGCCGAGAGGGATGAATTGTATTTCCGGGTCAAGAAAAGATATATCTACTCACCTGTAGAGGGCGTCAAACACCATTTTGCAAAAAAAATAAAAAAAAATAAATGGAAATAAGGAAAAGGAAAAGAATGTCATACGATAATCATGAACATAATAAGTAGTACTCAACATTAATGATGAAAAGAAACCATACAATGCAAAATAACATTTGCATATTCTCTACTGAACTAAACTCACACTCATTTCATACACATTACAAAAAAGTGAAAAACATTCAATTCTCAACAATATTTCTTTATATTGCTTCACACAAGTAAAATATATTTTTATGTCCTGATTCCCTTTTAAGGGATTAATAAAGTGCTTCATTCTTGATTCTTTTCAAAGAAGAGCAGAATCTTTGAGTGGACCACACTTTGAGTGGTTGATGTTACCTTCCTGTGCTCTTCGTAACTGTCCAATGTCAATAATGTATTGATCAGAAACAAAAGGCTGTATAAAATAAAAAAAATAAGAAGGAAAACCTGTAACATTGTGTATTTATGTTTCTTTTACACTCCATGATGAAACATCAGGATAGGAAGAAGATATCTAAAGAAAAAACGCGTATAATTCATTAACATTGTGGAGGCTAATTTAATTGATGTTCACACTAATTTAGGAACCAAGGGATGCATTAAGTAAAGAATTACGATTATTAACAGTTACTAACAACAACAATGACAACAACCTACAAATAATTATAATACCGATCACATTTCTACAAGTCGCAATTGGTGAAGTTCTTTGACTTAATAAAACATTCCGACAGCACTTGAAGGCGGCGTCAGGCTGCACTGCATACGCGCCGTGGCGGAGAGCGAAGATGGCGGAGAATAATGTCGAACCAGAGCAGTACTGGAGCGACCGGGCCCTGGACACGGCCGAAGACACTCTTGTCGCAATGGAAACCCTGTTGGCCACACTGAGAGCCTTTGAAGACGTACTCAGGCAACAAGAAATATCCATAGCATCTTCCACGGAGTACTGCGACAACTTCTGTCAGGTACTGTGTACAATGTATGCAATATCGAAGCTACCGTTAGCTTAACGTTAGCTCACCCAGGGTTGTTTTTCCTCGTAGGCTGCAAGCTAACTAGCTAGCTAATCTGCAATGGTTGCTGGCCTGCTAGCTAGCTACCTGGTCAAGTTTATGGTTGTTTTATAACCAGGGAGCTATTAAACATTGTGAATGTTTATTCATATTCACGTATGCATATACTTTAACGCTAAAACAATGTAATTTAACGTTAATATAATGGGCTAATGCTAATATACAGTGTATGTATATATGTTGCCTGTTTGCTGGTTCAAGTTGTTACAGTAAGATAATTCATACAACTCGTTTAGCTCTGTCTTGTTTCAAAACATACTGGCAAAACGAGAAACCTAACAGATGTATGCACATGACATTGCCACAGTTTACACATTATGCTTAATTGCATGTGTGCTGGGCGTGGCTGCATCGCGGTATGTTTATCCGAATTTACTCGTTTGTGGCTAGTAGCGACTGCGAAATGTCATTTTCGAAAGTTGTAACAATCAACATTTGGATTTCTAGCTAGCTATATCTTTGGTTATAGTGTCGAATCCTGCGCAGCCAATCACTGATTTTTTTTTTTTTATTTTCAAATGGAATGGCAATGTTGCGGATGTGCCATGTTGTATTTTTTCACTTATTAACTAACAATAGAGATAAGCTCTTTTCTGATTACCCTCATGTCCAATATCCGAGTACAGCAATAACTCATTAAACGTACATAACTTAGTGTTTAAACACTTAGACTTGGGTACATGTGGCCATTTACTTTTAATTTCCACTCTGTTTAAATGTAATGCTTTTTTGTGTGTAGATATTAAACAAAAAGTTTGTTGTATTTATTTTCTCCTGAAGTCGGAAGTAGTTAGTACACTGATATGCGTCTCCAGGGTTGAGACCTTTTATTCTTGGCTCCCTTTGAGAGGGCACCATATATTTAGACTAAAGGGAATTAATTTAGTGCTTCTGCAGACACAAGTAGCAACCGGCAAGGGTCATGATGTCTGGAAAACGGGACTCCTGGGATGTTGGTAGTGATGATGATTTAATGTGTGGAGCAGCAGGCTACACACAGGTGACACACCGATGTTGCCTCCCCTGTGCCTGTTGACAGTAAAGAAAATATTTACTACACTTTACAACACTGTGCTCTCTGTTAAAGGTAACGAGTCAATAAGGGAACATTAACAGTTTTCTGTACTATATTCTTGTTATCTGTAACTTTTTATGTTAGTATAGAGTAATTTAAAGAAATGCATTTTTTTTGTCAATATTGTTTTTAATGAAGAAAGGAAATGAAGCTTGCATTCATTACAAAAACACATTTGATGAGTCTTAAAATATATAAAGTCAAAGTCTGAAAAAGTAAAAACATGCAACAGTACACCTGTATCTCCTTGAGTCAGTTCTTTTTGTTCATGTTGGCTCACTATTGAAGGTTCTGGGTTATCATATGCTGTACAGTCAAGTCCCCTGAGGCCCAATCAGAAGTGTCTCACAACAGACAGTGTCAGCTGGGATCAATCAGGTTCAGAGTGGTATCTCCCCCAGGGAGAAAGCCCCTGTTTCACATCCACAACTGTATTTTTATTTAATTTTTTTTGCATTTTGTGATGTTTGTGTGTGTTTATAGGCACTGATGCACTATGCTGGGAGCAGGAACTCCATGGAGCATGGTCTGCCTCTTCTGGAGGTCTACTGTCTGTCCATAAACTGTTTTGGTGCGGCCCGATCCCACCTCACTGCAGAGTCCGACAGAGTGGCCCTTGTTTTGAAGAGACTAGCTTTGTGAGTACTGAAAAAAAAAAAATCCAGTGAAAAAAATGCAAATATAGGCTGCAGCAAGTATATCTTATGTGCACACTTAGCAGGTTGTGTTGTGGAGCACTTTTAATTGTTCACTATATGGATTTAAGGGGGAAAGGTCCACTTCTTTAATTATAGAATCTTTAATAGCCTGGCAACACATTCCTGCAATTATTAGTGCGCCTCATGTAATCTTAATTCAGTCATTTTCTTCAGACATTTAACTGAGGCTGTACAGTAGATGATTCACTTAGACATCAGCATGCACCCTTCATATACAGTACCTGACTGGATGAATGCACAGCTAGCTGGGTTGTCATGTCTTTTCGCCCGATTTTCTAATTTCCAAAACTGTTCGGGAAATATCAGGTTTCTCCAAAACTATCCACGAAAGCAAGTTTCTAAATTAATAATAAAGTCAAGTGTGAATTTTTTTTCTGTCATTGCTGTTTTTTTTTTTAAACAAGTACTCGTCATGAAATAGATGTGTTATGGGTAGGGGAACAAGTTGCCTGTGTTTCCTCTCAAAGCTGTAACATTAACATTTTAATAAACAGTAATAATTCCAAGTTTGCTAGCTCTGTTATACATGAGCTGACAAAAAGGACACAAGCACTGACAGTGATGGGCTGTTATTTTGATGTGATATGCATCTTCGTGTAATATCTATGACTATATATATATACATACATACATACATACATACATACATACATACATACATACATACATACATAAGCAAGCCTGCTGTATTTCCGCACAAATGATTATTACTGCCACACACGGTGTTGTGTGTACAGGTGACGTGACGAAGATATCAAGGATTGCAAGAATTGGAAGAAGAGAGAGAAACTAGGGAGTGGTGAGAAAGGCCAGAGAAAGTTCCAAAGTTTGGGATAATTTAAAACTGAAACGAAACAAACGCTGTACAGTGTGTTAAACCAAACTAGTTTTCCACAATAGCACGATATCAATGCTTCAGCAGAAAGCATCCAGTCTATCGTTACCTCTTAGTCCACAAAGCGTTCCCAACATAAGGTAACGTTATCATTTAACGTAAAATCAAGATGGTTGATAGTTGAGATGAGCGCTAATCCACCAAGTTTCACCTGGCGTACTTGGTGGATGAGGGAGCTCTGGCCTGGTGTATCCAGTACCTTCTTCCCAACCTCAACAGGGAGAAAAGGCTATTATCTGGGGGGTTTGGATCTACGGTGATTCTCCAAGCTTTTTTCTTGCAGCACCTGGTGTAAATATCCTTTTAGGCAGGGTAGGACACCGCGTACGTTCAGCCAAATAAATCACTATTGATCTTTAACAAAGCAAAAGTAACGTTATGTCTTATCCGATTAATCAATGGAATAATTGCTGCAGCCCTACTGACATGACTTAAATTAGGTCATTTAGAGATTCATAGTGTATTTTGGTTAATTGCCAAGACCACATGTTCCGGCTTCAATCACACTTCTTCCATCTGCAAATGGAGGTTGTTTCAGTGTTTTCAGCTCAATACAAAGTTTTACATGAAGGATCTTTTAATAGTTACCTTGTAGAAGTTAAATTTAACTCCTGGCAGATGGACTTGTGATGTGATACAATCTCAAAAACATGTCTCCACCGTTCCTTCCATTTTCAAACGAGCCTTTTTGACATGTTAATTGCATCAATATGTAAAGCTGACTCTTCTAAAACATGAATACAGAGCTACAGAATACCTTATTGTTTCATCAGAAATTAAGGTAGTATCATAGACTAGTTGAGATTTATATGTTCAGACTTCATACTTGCAGTTTTTCTTTTTGGGTGAGAATATAACTGTCCAGAATGATCATAATCAACACAAATCATTGTAATGTGTTTTTATTTTTTGCAGGAGCTGTTTTGAACTGTTGCTATCAGTGCCTGAGAATGAAATCCCGTATGAAGCCTGGGTTCAATTCCACCACTCTGTTCAGGTAAAGGGACCTTATTTAAAAACATTTTGCTGATGTCTTAAATCCTAGAGAAAATAATCTAATTAACAAATCAAGCACAGTGTTGCACAATAGTTGCCTGCATTAATCACAAGAATCAAGTTGTTTTGTGTCAGAAAAATTATGATACATACTTTTTCTCTGATTAGTATTTAAACAGTTTGCATTATAACAAACCACTGTTGCCATCTGGTATCTGGGAGCCACTGCCACTCTTTATTATGACTATAGAGTTTTATCACATTCTACATTGTATTACAAAAGCGTATTTGTCAGTCCCTTTCTGTACTTATGCTGTGAGTGCTGTAAACTGACCCTACATGCAAGTAAACAAAACTTTGATATAACTTCAGTGGTTCCATCTATCCTTTGATAATGTAAATTATTCTAACATTTTGTCATTTTAAATAAATTACATTTACCAGCAGTGTTGACGACAAAGTGTAAGTAATTAAACTAGGCAGCTTAAAGGTCCCATGACATGGTGCTCTTTGGATGCTTTTATATAGACCTTAGTGGTCCCCTAATACTATATCTGAAGTCTCTTTCCCGGAATTCAGCCTTGGTGCAGAATTACAGCCACTGGAGCCAGTCCCACAATGAGCTTTCCTTAGGATGTGCCATTTTTGTGTCTCTAGCTATTGAGGAGGAGAGGGGGCCGGGCAAGGTGGAGGGTGGGGGTGTGGCCTTGACCAACTGCCACTTTTCTCGTTTGAAAGCCATGATGTCTCTCTCCCATGGGTTGGCCAAATTCTCTGGGCGGGCAAAGCAGAGAAAGGGGAGTTAACCTTGCTTGTTATGACCTCATAAGGAGCAAGATTCCAGATCGGCCCATCTGAGCTTTCATTTTCTCAAAGGCAGAGCAGGATACCCAGGGCTCGGTTTACACCTATCACCATTACGAGTCAGTTGGGGACCATAGGCAGGCTGGGGGAACTCATATTAATGTTAAAAAACCTCATAACGTGAAATTTTCATGCCATGAGACCTTTAAGCCGAGCTGTAATTAAGTTTAATTTCCAGACCTGAACACTGGTGTTCAAAAGACTTTTGTTGTTTAGAGTAAATACATTGGGTCTACAAATTATGGTATGTAATGTGAACTAATGTCCTTGGTAAGTAGTGCATTTGGTAAACTCATTATCTGATTACATTTTCACATGATAATAGTGGAAGAGAACCACTGTATAGGAAAATAGGGCTTAATGTATTTGTTTGTTTGGTGGTTGGTTGTTTGGTTAATATTCTGATTTGAAGAAGGAACCAAACACATTTTTCTTTTAAAATTGTATTTAGATATAACATTTTTGTGTCTATTGCAGATTTCCCATGATACCTTGTTACAGTTTGGAAGTACAGACCTCCAAGCTTTACTTCAGATCACAGGAGAGGGCGGAGCATGGAGCAACCCTGTCCTTACGTCTCTCCTTACCGGCCAGCCCACCAACCCAGAAGAAGGTTGGAATCTAGTTAAGCAATTAACTCACTTAGGTTATTTCATTTGGATACGACGGCACAGGTTTTACCTTCATTGGCCATGTCATGGTAGTTTGCTAATCAGATCTTCTTTGCATTCTGTTGCTAGTTGATGCATACATCAGTTTGGAGGGCGAGGGCTTCATGGAGATGCGGGTGAAGCACCTGGAGAAGATGGGCGAAGTGGCCAAGGCAGTGGTGCTGGCCAAAGCTTGCACTGAATGCAGCTTCATCTCCAACCAAGCTACCTTTCGTCAAACTTATGTCTCCCTGCTTTGTCACCTGCTGCCCAATGAAGAGGCCATAACGGAGGTATTATAACACTTTGTGTTTGTGAACAGGGAGAGGAATACTTGCACTAGACTTTCAGGTGTTGGCATGACACCTTTTCAGTACAGTCATACATTTGTGCCTCCTTTTGTCAGTAACTGTTATGAAATTTTACATAACAGCGATGGTTCTTA